>NC_022010.1:87610891-87642337 GCF_000317375.1 Microtus ochrogaster
GGGCATGGTGGACTAGTTGACATGGCAGAGAGACATAAAGAGAGAGAGAATGCCAGCTCTCATCTGTATTTCCTTCACTCCCTCTTTTATTCCATCTGGGGACTATTGTAGTCTTGGCAACGTGGATGGTGACACCCATATTCAGGGTGGTTCTTATCTCCCTCAGCTAATCTTTTCTGGAAATACCCTTGCACACATACTCAGATGTATGCCTCACTAGCTTTCTAGATGGTTTTAAATTCAGTCAAGTTGATGATGAATATTTAAGATCGGAGCCAGAGCTCCCTCTCCTCGGGGGCTAATGTGTGTTTTCTCTAGGTGGTGTTCCCCATACCAGTGCCTGCAAACCTGGCGTAACTTGGATAGAGAGAAGCTTAACTTATAGAGAGCTCCACCTTAGAAGTTGAGCACCTTAGGGCATTAGGAAAAGAAAGGTGTGGGAATACCCCATGTCTCGTATATGGGGACAGAGAACTGGTTTGAAATTATTTCAAGTAATAACCAAAGAAATGCTCTGAAGTGTGAATAAATTGTTATGGTGTGAATCTGAGAGTTGTTCAGGAGAAGTTGAGGTTTTACAGCAAACACTTAAAGATGATACACCACTCAGGTCGTGGGAATGCCAGACAGACAGGATGTCTACTGGGTGTCTTGGTTACTTTTTTTAAAAATGCTTGTCATAAGACACTATTGCCATATAAAAGAAAACATGTAATTTGCAGCTCATAGTTCCAGAAAATTAGACTTCATGACTGTCATGGCAGGGAGCATGTCAATAGGTAGGCCAGCATAGCACTGGTGTAGTAAGCTAAGAGTTTACATCTTGATCCAAAAGTGTGAGTTAAAGAAAGCTAAATGGGAATGATGTGGGCTTTTAAAACCTCAAAGTCCATCCCAAGTGACATACCTCCTCCAAAGAGGCCACATCTAATCCTTCCCAAGCAATTCCACCAACTGGGGATGGAGTATTTAAGTCTATAAACCCATGAGGGGCATCATCATTCAAACCACCAAAGGGGGTGTGTTCAAAGGACTTCCAAAAACATCGCCAGGAAACATCTCAGTGTTCATCACAAGCCAGGCAGAGAATGCGGAAAGCTAGTTTAGGAAAAAGATGGACATCAGTCAAATGAGAATGCCCTGATCTGATCTCATTCTTTTGATTCTTGCCATCTCTTCTTTCTCTCTGGCTAGTAGGATGCATACCAGCAGTTTGAGACTATGGGAGGAGATTAGTGGAAGGAAATAGCAGAACTGGTTCCACCTCCTTCCCAGAAGATGGTTGGCTTACTGGTGGACCCGCGTTTCATAAAGGAACACTTGAGATGGCTCTTACAGGAACTTGAATTAATATGATTAAGACTATTCTGTGACCCAAAGTAACCAGGCATCATGCATGATGCTAGTGTAAGTAGAAAAGCCAGACGGCCAGCAGGGCCTCTCAAAGTCTGGCTCGTAGGACGGGAGCAGCAGCAACACTTGGAACCTATTCGAAGCATAACGTGCCAAGCTCTATCTAGCCTCTCTCATGAGAGACTCTCTGGGTTAAGTCTAGAAATCCTGGCCAACTTATTGTGATGTGCACTGAGGTTTGAAAATCAAACCTTGGCCTGGCTGATGGAAGACAAGTCTAGCTTTTCAAGGGCTTCGTTTCCTGTCCTGTTAAGGATAAGATGTAGGAAAAGGGTTGAAAATGCAAATTACACTTGCTGATAGCTACTCAACGTCGTAGAAGTAAATAAAAGAGTGTATCTTTTTTGTTTCATGTGTAGTATGAAGGTATGTGTATGTGTACACACATGTGTGTTCATGTTTGTGTAAATGAGTATGGAGGACAGATATCTGTCTCAGTTGCTTTCTACTTTGTATATTGATACAAGGTGAACCTATATTCTCACGTGAACCTAGAGCTCATTAATTCAGCAGGTTTAGCCTCCCAACTTTTTCTAGGGAACCTCTGTCTCTGTCTCCTGAATGTTGGAATTAAGAGTGGATCTGTATGCTTGTCTTCTATGTGGGTGATGGGGATCCAAACTCTAGCTTACACTTGAAAGGTAAGTACTATACTCTCTGAGCCATTTTTTTTTTTAGTCCCAAAGCACTTTTTTAAAAAAGTGTGTGTGTGGGGGGTATGTGTGTGTGCAACTGTGATCATCATATGTCAGAGAACAAACAAAGCAGTTGGTCCGAACCTCATTGGGCTCTGGGCACTGAACCCTATTTCTCAAGCTGTGGCAGCACTCATCTGTGAACCATCATACTGGCCTCAGCCAAAGTAATATTTTAAAACTAATGTTCGCAGGCACTTGAAAGTACATTCCTGCCAGGACCTCTTAGGGAACTTCCTGGGTGGCAGGTCTGCAGATTGTGGTCTTCAGCTCAGCAGAATGGACAGTGCTACTGAAACTCCTGTCACCGTCACCTGATGCTTCTCTGAAATTAACACCTGACAGTTAGGGCAGTGGCAAGATTTCTCCTTGCTACCAGGGTTTTCTTTTTATTCTTTTTTTTTTCTTGAAAATAGATTATTTTTGTATAACAGCATGATTAGATTTCCCCTCCCCCAACTCTCCCTAGATGCTCTGCACATCTCTATCTCCCCACCTCTCAAATCCACCCCCTTTCTTTTTCTTTCTCATTAGAAACAGACAAACAAAAACAGGGCTAGAGTTTGGCTCTTTTTTTTCTTGTTTGTTTTGTTATTTCAATTTGTTTTTTTAAATCTTATTTAATTTTATTATTCCCTAGATGCTTATTTGTTTTTTGTAGAGAAACAGAAAGTGTGTGAATCCAAATGTGAGGGCAGGTAGGAGACTCTGGGAGGAGTTGGGGCAGGGGAAACTGTAATCAGAATACACTGCATGAAAAAAAATCTATTTTCGCTAAAAGAAAGGAAGAGTGCTCTCAATACAAAGAACATGTGGCAAGGTTCAGAATGTGGTAACTGTGCGTGGTGTTCATGCCTTCTCATGTTTATCTTGAGAATTTGGTATGCAGCCTCATGGCTATCAATTTCTCCCATTTTTCTCTAAAGCCCCGTGCCTTTAGTGGTTCATTAATAATAACACATTTGAAGCTTGTATTACTTGTAAAATTTTTTAAATTTAACGTTTAGAATTTGTTATCATTTTTTACTATATGTGTGCATGTGGGCACATGCACATAAGTTATTTCAAAACAGACAATGGTTCTGACTGCCTCTAACTTTCCCCCTGGCCCATTCCCTCCTCTCTCTCTTTTGGTATAAGGCTTTTGTTCTTTCTGGGCAGGCAAGCATTTTGAAAAATGATTAAAATTCTCGTGCAAAAAGTTCTATAGGTGAAGCAAAATCAATATGAGTAATTACAAAATATTCTTTGTGTGTGTATTTTTGCTTGTGTTTGCAGTACATGTGTGGTTATTGGGTAGCTGGCAACCACAAGTAGTTGTTGCTCAGACCTTTTCATTTGGGACAGAGATATTCAGTGATGAGGAACTTGTTAAGTAGACTAGACTGACTGGCCAGTGAACTCCAGGGATGCTTGCCTCTGCCTTCTGTGCTGAGGCTACAAGTGCACACCGTCATGTTGAGCATTTGTTGTTACTCTAGGAAGCAAACTTATGTCCTGATGCTGTATGGCAAGTACTTTATAGATGGAGCTACCTCCCCTTCTGAAAATATTATTTGAGGGTTGATCAGATGGCTCAGTTAGTGAGAGCACTTGTCACCAAAGCTGATGACCTGAGTTTGATTCATGGAATCCACATGATGGAAAGAGGAAATTAACTCCAGCAGGTGGCCCTCTAACCTCAATCCCTGACGTTGACATGCATGAGTGCACGTGGGTAGAAACACAATTTAACTTTCTTTAAAAGGTAAAAAAGAAATATTATGGTGTTGGAGATAGGGCTCAAAGATATGCTCCTTGAGAGTACCTGAGTTTGATTCCCATTATCCACATTAGGCCGCTTACAATCATCTCTGATTCCAGCCGCAAGAGGACCAAACACCTGTGGCCTTAGGGACAGGCACTCATACGCACATACTGGTAAACAACACTCCCCATATACGCCATAATCTTAAAAGTTAAAAAATAAAACAATACCCTAATATATACTTTAAAATATTATTCTTTGGGCTCTGTAACATTCCTTTATCAATTTAATATTAAGATGAATTGAATTTGGATTCATCTCATAAAATCTAGCACATAAGGCTTATGGACAGACACCTTACACACACTTGAACACAACCACTACTTCCTCAGTCAAGAAAGGAGGGGGAGTAAAATCTGAAGGCACTGTGAAGAAAACGGTAGCATCAAATGTCTTGGTGCATCTCTTCGGCTTCTGCAGAAGAAAGACTTTGTAACCATGTGAAGGCTGCTTGTCACTCAGCTTGTGGATTGACAGTTGACCTAGCAACAATCAGAATAGCATACCCTGCTTTTCCTTAGTGCCCATTTCTCTGCAAAAGCAAATTTTTTTTTTATTGGACTGCAGTTGAAAGCATAATTAGATGTTACAGAGACTCTCGGAACTTTAAACCATTCTTTTTTCCCTTTTTAATGTGTCAACACAAACAAGTCTAATGTTTCATTTTGCTGGCTCCAGATGTCCATTGTGAATATAAGTGATGAGCCAGTGGAGCCTGGGCTTCTAGACAAGCAACACTGGGAGTGAAAATGAATCGCACATCCTGCAGGTGCCTCTGCTGTGGGAATCTTTTCACTCTGAGGACATTTAATAGAGAGGCAGCTGGTCAAAGAAAGCCTTTAGGCTATTTCAAAGTTTCTATACAAAGCAAAACAAAGCACTTCCAAAAAAGTTTGCTTAAAAGTGGAATTTTAGAAAATATGGTTATATACACTCATTTTTATTTAAATAATCTAGTCTTTTTGTCATGGTTCAAAAATACTATTCTTAAGATTTAGTTAAAGTATAGTATTTGGAGTTGTGATGGACAGAACTTTCTGTCTGGCACTGAACTTGTATTTGAGTTAACAATAAAAATACAATGATTCTTCTTTCTTGTCAGTCATCACGGCACACAACCTGATTATTTTGGAATTATCAAGCTCTTTTCTAGCTTAGTATTTGTGCCACAGGCTTTCAAAGGCTACCTAATGAGAGTCATATATGGAAAAGACATTGGTGTCTGACTGGGGAGAGAACTTTTCATGTTCATACTTAGCATTTGAACTACGTCTCACCATCTAATTTTCTCAATCAAGATTTGGGAGCCTCTATTGCTGAGTCTAAATTGTCTATAGAAATACTTATAGCTGCAGAATGCAGAATCAGAGAAAAGTATCCTTGGAGAGTCCTCCCTCTCCTTTTCCTCAGACGCCCTGCATCATTAAAGTGCCTGTGTCTGCCCACTTGGCCCTATGATGACTCAACTGGATTCCTCCTCTTCAAAGATCATGCATTCTAAAGTAATTTTCCTTTTCCAACTTTCCGTTAACATGCTGATACTTTTAGTACATCTGACCACAGCAAGAGGAAAGCAAACAGATGGAGTTAATTCATGCTAAGATGAGAAAGTCTGCTAGCCTCCATGGGGTACTTGTTTCATGAAAGAGATTGGTAGGGAGGCCATATTTACCTCTAATTTTAAGAACCTAGGAAATGAAAATTATTCATTGCAGGAAAAGTTATTTGAACTTTTATTTACATTTTATCCATATTTATTGAGATAAATAAGAAAATACATATACAAATTAACTTTATGTACATCACAGAGAAGGTAGACTGAACTATTATTGAATGATTAACATAACTAAAAAGAAAAGGTTTAATTAGAGATTTGTCATTCTTTGAATTCACCGACAAGAGAGACTGATAATAAGGATTCTATTTTATATTAAACAATGATTTATCTAATAAAGCTGGAAAACATCCCTAAGATAATTTTTCCACTCATTATTTCATTTTCAGGTACTCTACAGAGAAGGAGTATACTGGTCTCACAGGCTTGAGGTGAGAACTTAAAATAGTGAGTGTAATGTGTGTATGTGTGTGTATATGCACGTTGTTGGACTTTCTTTTTGTGATTGCCAGCTCCAAAATACTGACATGGAGACTTTTTGTTAATTATAAAGGATTGGCCTTAGCTTAGGCTTGAACCATTAGCTCTCGTAAATCATCCCATTTCTATTAATCTGCAGTCTTCCGTATAGCTCATTACTTCTCCTCCATTCTATATATTTGACTCCTAATTCAGATTCTTCGTGAGTTCCTCTCTCTCCACAGAAGTCCTACCTATTCTCTTGGCTACCTATTGGCCATTCAGCACTTTATTAAACAAGTTAGATGGTGTCTTGGCAAAGATGCATCTTCGCAGTGTATAAGAAGATTATTACCCTTCTTTAGTTTAAATAAAAGGAAAGGTTTTAACTCTAGCACAGTAAGACTATATACAATAAGAACAATTATTCGGTAAAAAGTACATTTACAGTGTCTAGTACATTTGTATTTGGCAAATTTGTAGAAAATGCTCTATTATTTATCCTACTTTGGTGAGTCCAAACCATTTTTCATCATTACTTGTATTACCAGCCTAAAATTATCCACTTAGACCTATAAACATTTTCTTGATATATAACTTAACTTTTATGTCTTTCAGCTTTATAAACTTTGAATCACTTTTGTAAGTTTCTTTTCTGAATTTGTTAACAAAGAAAATGATATAAGTATATAGCCTTCAACCCCATCAGAGATGTGAGAAGGATAAAATATTACCTGAGTAAATAGGAAGTGCAGAACAAACAACTTCCAAAACTATATAAATGATAGAGACATCAGGTTATCTAGACAGGCACCAAGGCTCCTCTGCAATGTGTGGCATTCATCTTTGGCCTAGAGGTCTAGAATATCTGACAGACTTTTCTGTGAAGCAGGAACTTTAAAGAACTGTCCTACCTTGTCAAAGTTCAGTAGTCGCCTTCTTTTGTATCCTGCTTGTCCAGTTTAAACAGCATATTGTCAGCAGTCAAGGCAAGGGCATTTTTTTTTTTTTTTGCCTAGGGCTAACTTTGCCACAAATGAAAGCAAAGTCCATCTGGAAATTCTTTGATAACTATCATCTTTTCTGAAGTAGATTAGTGCTGCCAGGAGCAGACATATCTCACTGGCATGAAAAGCCTTATGTTATTAAAACATCTTAAATGCCATATTCTGTAGATCTTTGAAATGTTTAAAGATCATCTATCTATATAAAATTTATCTCTGTTTGACCTTTAGAACATACCTAACATTACTATAAGTTTGAATGTTATAGATAACTACTCTGTATTTCTTAATATTCAAAAATAGTTTATAATAGTAGCTTTAAATGACTAACACTTTACATTACATTTTTAAATTAGGTGTATAGGTATAATACTTTAATCAAGAGTAGAAAAATATATACAACATGTTCTAACAAAAAACTTTTAAATTGGTATCAATATACAAAAAATGATACAATGTAAAATATTTGAGACTAGTAGTTGTAGTTTAGTTAAAAGTGATTAAAAATTTATCTTTTTATCTCATCATTTCTATATGACTGTGTGTGTGTGTGTATGTATGTGTGTTACATGCACTTGAATATGCACAGGATCTCCAGCATCTACTCCATGTCATTCTCTATCTTACTGTCTGAGATGGTTTCTTACTGAACCGGAAGATGGTCATTTTGTATAGGTTAGCAGGCCTGAGTTCTTGAGATGGGCCTGTTTTATCATGATGCCAGTACCAGGCTTGCCAGCATGTGCAAGCATGTCTGTTGTTTTAATTGGAGGCTAAAGCTTCAAATTTAGATCCCTGTGCTTGCACAGAAAACTCTTTTTCCTACCAGGCATGTCCCAGTCTCTTAAAAGTTGCTCTTTAACTATTAATTTCACCAATCAGAACTAGTAGGCTTTTATACCCCAGCTGTTTGGGAGATGATACAGCACTGGATAAGGTAGTCAAGGAAAGAAAAGACAGACGAGGTATCAGCAGGATAAGGAAAGCTGGACCTTTTTGCCCCAGGCTTGAGTCCATTATCACAGGCTGTAATCTAGTTTTTACTTTGGCTCCAGCTTCTCTGGTGACTTCCAGAACAAAACTTGTGTTGTTTTAAAGGAAGATAAACCCATGCTGTGGCCCAGAGCTGGAGATCCTGCAAGGCAAGTGAACAGAATGGCAGCCGCTGTGGGCCTAGCTGTTGTCCTCTGCAATCAGGAGCAGCTCATGTGACAGTGAGTGTAAGTTGGAAGGAACAGTGGGAAGAGAGACTGGACTCAGGACTGATCTGAATGTAGTGGTGTAGGAGGGTCTTCTGTCTATGTGTTACTTGCATTGGTTAAATAAAGAAGCTGCCTTGGCCTTTTAATAGGTCAGCCCTTAGGTGGGGGGAGTAAACAGAACAGAATTCTGGGAGGAAGCAGGCAGTGTGGCAGACGCCATGGCTTTCCTCTCTGAGATGGATGCTGGTTAGACTCATGCTGGTAAGCCACAGTCAAGTGGCGATACACATTATGGAGATGGGTTAAGCTAATATGTGAGAGTTATCCAGTAAGAGGTTAGAACTAACGGGCCAGGCAGTATTTAAATGAATACAGTTTCCATGTAATTATTTCGGGTAAAGCTAGCTGGGTGGCCAGCCAGGATGAAAAGCAGCCCGCTCCCCTAATACAACAATGTAGAAACAATATGGCTGCTGTTTCCAATCCGCCTTTCAACATCCATGGACAAAGCTCATGACAAAGGGGGTGGGCTTTTAAAATCTGTTACACAAAACAGTAATGCAGTTATTCAGTGTATTGTGATTCGATTTTCATTTTGTATTTTTTCTTCATGAATTTGCTACTTCAAAGATGGATACACCCCCACCACACACACACACACACACACAGCCTGGAGGAGTTTTACAAAAGGGATTCAACCTTGAAAGCTAATGAGTGACACCCTATCAAGCCTCTTTTCAGACAAGGAGCTCAATTTCTCCAGACAGTGCAGAGAAATCTCTCTTCATTCTCTCAGCATTTGGCAGGAACCTCCCCTTTCTCTTTGAATTTCTATACCTGAGCTATCTCAGATCCCTGTGTCAGAGGTTACCATGGACAGTGATTATTATCTCTTGTCTGTGTTCAGATGACAGAGGATAAGAATAGCAGTCTCCATTTTCTCTGTCTTGCTCAGTCATCAGGATGCTGTCTCACACACCCTCAAAGGGTTTTTTTTTTTATCAGACTCCTATAGCAACAACAATATCCACTTATTTGCATAGCACTGAGTTTATAACCTGGAGCCACATAATGACATTTTAATTACTAACAGAAAGCCTATGCTGCTATGGCTCCCTAGGATTGTAAAGAAACTGCACAGCTCTTGTTGCTTAGTCATGTGGTAGCCATCACACTGATGCATACCTGTGCATTACTTGCATTGCATTGTGGTGTTGGTGACCTGAATGAAAATTATTATATGCCAATTAGGTAAAAGTATAAATGGCACATAATAATCATAATAAAAAATTTTATGTTTTGGGCTTATGTATTCACTGTAATGTGCATTTTGTCATTATTTAAGGGTATGGCCTTTCTACACATTAAAAAAAGGTATATTGTAAAACAGCATACAATATTGTTCTGGCAACATCTTACATTTCTCATGTTCACAATGACTCTTTTAAATTAGTCTTTGAAATTTTAATTTTAAATTTACTTTTAGGAGTAATTTCCCTGCATGTTTGTCTGTGCAGTATGCCTGGTGCTCTCTGAAGCCAGAAGAAAGGATAATAAAATTCCTTGGAACTAGAATTAAGTATGGTTATGAATTGCCATGTGGGTGCTGATAATTTAACCTGGGTCTTCTGGAAAAGCAGCCATAGTGTTCTTAACTGCTGAGCTATTTTTCAAGCTCATCATGTTAGCTGCATCTTTTGATTGCTTCAAGAGTCTACACTTAAATCACTGACCTGTACCGTCTAAGTTGGTGTGAGTTCATGATGTCAGTCAGTGGTGCTACGGCCTAACTATGCCGTGCTGAGAATTTATCCTTTGACAGGCAATGCATAATTGTACTTTCAGCTATGTCCTCGTAAGGTACCTTGCTAGTTTCTCATAGCAACGTCTCAGTCTCGTGTGAGAAAATTAGTTCTATTTCATAGGCATCTAAACTTGGTGCTAATGTAATTGAATTTAATTTTAACCTAGATGTGATAGGATAAGCTTGCATTCACAAAGCATAATTTACACCCTAGTCAGTGATTTCAATCAGGGACTTGAGTAAGTTTGATGAGTGAAGAAAGTATTAGGAAAACAACTAAAATAAATCACTAAAGTTTGAAAAACCTCCTTTTCAGTAGTAGAGTATTTGGGTGAAATGTTAATAGCAATTAGTTGAGCTAGAAATTTTCCCATTTGTCTAGCCATCTTCCCTTGCCTGTGTTCCATGAGCTATTAAAGTTAATCAAATACTAGAAAGAAAATCCTATAAGGTTACTCACTTTTAAAATGATGAGTTGTATTGATATAAGAATCAGATATGAAATTCTTTTGGCCTATAATTGTACAATCTTGTCAAGTGTAATCCAGTTCAACATTAGTTGCCACTTTGGGTGTTTTGACACCAGACACTCATCAGAAGAGAGACGCCTACTGAGAAAGTGAGCTAAAGTGCTGGTGAAAACGTAGTGTCAGGATGTGCCTAAATGATGAGGTTGGGGAATGGACACGTCTCCACTGTCTCTGGATAGAGGATTACAGTACTCACAGCTATGCATGATCTTCAGTGACAAAGCAGAAAAAGCAATTATGTGGAAGATTGAAAAGCTCACCTGCCTTAGCCGGAAGAAATTCCAAGGTAATGCAGGAGTTTCTCCAGTGAAGCTCAGTTGGAGCCCGAGGGTGGGGTTAAGCAGCACTTCAGAGGAAATGAGAATATGAACTAGGACTGAAAAAACAGTTTGGAAGGAAGCTACTCACTCGTTGTCAAGTTTCAGGAAAGATAAATTAGAACGGCATGGGGTAAGTAAGTAGTTACACAGAAATATAGACTGGAAGCTCCCCCTTTCTTAATCCCCTCCCCATTTCTTTTCAACACTTGTATTGCGTTGGTCATGCTTTTGAAAAATCTCTCTCCCCTTCCCACCTAGCTTCAGGTTTTGGAGTGTTAGCAACCAAACGGTCAAATCACAGAGAGAAGAATTTGGGGGTGGATAATTGAAAAGCTTGCCTGCTTATTAGGCAATAAATTATGTCCTGGGATAGATGCCAGGAAGGACCACTCCATATTGACCTCTGGACAAAAGAATGTATTATCGAGCAGTCTTTGTATGAAATCTTAACTAATGAGGAGCGTGTCAAAGCTGTACAGTAAGGCAGCTTTGGCGCATGGCTCCAGGGAGGGGCTGGGAGGCTGGCTCCCCCTGACAGCCGTCTGGCAGAGAAACGCTGTGTGGAACCTCTAGCTAATCACAAGCCTGTCCAGACCACTTCTTACTACAGTGGCTCATCCTCCACTGAATTGGGAAAGAGCTGCCATGTTTAAAAGGTTCTGTCAAATGCAGTGGCAGTTGCCTACACTGTGAGTGTTCCTAAAACTGAATATGAAATTTTGAATAAAATATGGTGCTATAATTAGAGGGCTAACAGTTGAATTGAATGGCAAATGTGCCTCTGTTTCTGATAGAAAAACACAGACCAAGATTATTTACGTTATTTTGTTAAAGAGCAGAGAGGGAGGAGGAGAGAAATATTAAATTAAAACTATGTATATATATATATATATATATATATTAGTTGAAATGATTAATTGTCCATGCTTAAAACAAAAATGAGAAAATAATCTCATAAAGGCAAAGCTCATTAATTATGAATGCATTTGATAATCTTAATAAATATCTACAGGACAGTTGATAATGCTGAATCTCATTTAAACATTTAAGCTACCTTCAGATATGATTATTACAGTTTTGGAAAGAAGAAAGGAAGAATTAACTTTCTAATACAATGGTTCCCAGCTGGGGGCAGCTTTTCACCCAGAGAGAAGTTGGTAATATTTGTAGATATATCAGCTTGTCTCAGATGGAGAGGGAGAGGTTGCATCAATTAAATAGAGGTAAAGATTGCTGCAGGTCATTTGAGAACCCACAGACAGCTCCCACAATTAATTACTCTCAGCAAAATTTCTGCACTGCCACAGGTTGGACACGGTCAGTCAAGTAGTAGTCTATGCATAGTAGAATCAGGACTGGGATGGTAGACATTCGAGTAGGGTTCAGACTCTCCAGTCCTCAGATTTGCGCTCATTGGCATAGGGACCTATGTCTCCACCTCAGATGCCTCTAGGACGAGAAAAAACATTTGCACCACAGAAAGGTGTTTGTTTCCTGTTATTCCCAATACCACCCAATAGGGAATGGGTTTAAATTGACATCTAGGAAGCCAGTACATCTATTGGAATGAAAAGGGAAGCTGGCTCTGAAGTCTTTGGAAGGCTGTTGTCTGTGTGTATTGTTGGACAAGGGTTGGCACTGGTTAGTAGGGTCTCAGAGGGAAGAATGCCTTAGATACACCAGCGGGTAGCCCAAGACAGCAGTTTGCAGGGAAGTGAAACAGAAATGTTCTAAGGTAGAGGGAACCTCCGTCCTGCAGGGAAGCGCTTTAGGACAGGAAGTAAACAACTCCAGACAGGTTCAGGAAATCCCTGGAACTGACCAAAATCACTAATCAACTCCCTCCCCAAGAATATATAAGGGTTAAAAACTGTTGACAGATGTTCTCAGACAACGTGAGCTGGCTGGGAAAGGTTCCATCAGAATAGTGTAGTGTGGAAGAAACAAATTAGTTGACCTGCTTAGCGGAGGCTCAGGTCAACTGAACAACGCGGAAAGGACACCCTCTAACTGTGGAAGTGCCCGAAAGTTTTTGTGAACTGTCATTTACGCTCCTGTAAGTAACCTCTCATCTATATTCCTATGTGTAACTGAAATAAAACTCACTGGTTCACCAAGTTAGACTTTGGTGATATCCATACTATGGTCTGTTATCAGGTCCCTGTGTGAGTAGACAGTTGTTATGTCTCCCCAGAAGCCCCGTGCTTCCGTTCTTTTCATTGAACTAGGAGGGTCCTTGAGGAGTATCTGAATGGAGATCTGCTCAGTGGTAGAGTAGTCTGGCATGTTGTGGGTGGTTTGGGGGCAGTGCTCTGAGTTCAAAGCCCAGAAGTGATGGAGATTGGAGTTTTACTTTCTCCTTTTGTTTCCACTATGAGTAAATTCTAATACATATCATAGAGGATATGCAACATAGAAGAGAAGATCCCAAGGGACAAAACTGCAGTTTTAATCACTTAACACTGCATGAGACAATGCTAACACTGTGTCTATTAATGCCAGTTAGATCCCATATTACAGCCTTTCCATGGACCCCAGTGACAGTGACTGGCAAATAATATAAGGCTAGAAAAGTTTTTAAAAAAAAATTAAAAAAAGGAAAAGGAGAAATCAAAGATGTTCATCACCTTTCCACTGTAAACCACCCAAGAAAACAAGCGAAATGGAGGAGAACAGCTTTTGTCTTGTGTTGGCTCATACAGTTCTGCTGTATGGATCTTTTGATTTTGAGTCTGGAGCAGGGTAGCAGCTTACAGCTGGGGCCACATGTTCACTAGAACATGTCTGTCAGGAACAAGAGAGAGAAATGACAGATCTACACCCTCAGTAATCTAATTTCCTCCTACTGGAGCCCCACCCCCAATGGCTCTACAACCTCCTAGCAGCTCCAACTGGCTGGAGGCTAACTTTCAGCACAGGGGCTTCTGGGAGCCTTCTAGATGCAGACTATTTAAGAAGGAAGGACAAAAGAACTAGATGTGTGTGTGTAGGGATGATTTGTTTCTCTAAATCCTTGAATTTGAGGACTTTGGAAATTGCCTTAGCCTAACAATGCACTGCAAGTACATCGTCATGCACAGAAAACACATTAGATTACATCTTAGCAGGTTGAGGGGATTCCATCACTTCAGATGTTTGTTATTTTACAGAAAGAATGAATTTCTGTGACATTCATTTAGAAACTGGAAAGACTAGCTGTGAGCTGGGCATTGGATAGGGATTGGGGATATTGGAATTTCAAGGAGGGGACATTTCAAGACAGAGTTCTTTCATCAGCAGGAGGTTGCTGTTTGGTACGATTGCTTGGCAAATAACATTGCTTGTTGTATAAAATTTTTCTAACAATCTCTAGGTTAAGATTTTTTTTTTTTTTACCAGAAGTTATTTTCTTGAGGTTACTTTTTTTTTTTTTTTTTTGTTTTTCGAGACAGGGTTTCTCTGTGGTTTTGGAGCCTGTCCTGGAACTACCTCTTGTAGACCTTGAGTTTACTTTAATAGTGAAGTCTAAAAATCAAACAAATGTTTCTTTCATCTACCCATGAGCATTTTAAAATAATGCTTTTTATCATTCTTGTTTACATGGGAGAAAATCTAGAAAGAAATAGGGAAAACGAAAAGTAGTTGTTGTGCTTTGAATGAGAAACACCAACCAAGAACTTGGACACTTGGTCCCCAATCTGGCGCGGCTTGGGGCAGTGCTGCAGCCTTGTTAGAGGCAGTATGTCACTACGGGTGGACATTGGGAGGTTTTTGCCTCACCCTACTTCTGGTTTTCCTCTTCCTGCTTCCTGTGTGTGGGTGAGAATGTGATAGCTCAACTTTTTTCTTCAGCTACCTGAAAGGAGCGCCTAACATAAGTTTAAATAAAGAAAGGGACATAAAGGAAATCAAGCTACGTGGCTCCCACCACAGACAATTAATGGTGGAAGTGTGGTCGGACTCCTGTGTGTGTGGAAAAGCTAACAGCTGGACACAGCTGTCCCAAGCAGATTTTTGCCTTGAGCTTCTTTTCATGGTACCTGTGTAGACTTTTCTCCCTCCTCTGCCCCCCCCGCCAAAAAAGTTTGGCTCATTTCTATGTGGAAAGTTTTGCATTATTATATAGTTCTGTATTTCAGCATCAATTCCTTCAGAAGGGTGGATCTATTACAGTGTGCTCTGTGGACTCCAATTCCTTCAGAAGGGTGGATCTATTACAGTGTGCTCTGTGGACTCCAATTCCTTCAGACGGGTGGATCTATTAGAGTATGCTCTGTGGACTCCTGGGGGCCCTAAAAATGCTTTCAAAGGGTTTGGAGGATCAAAGCTTTCCTTTTAACACCACCAAGGATATCACATCTGTGTTTTCACTCTCTTTCCCACCCCGGGTCCTGTAGAACTGTTCACAGGCTGTGTGATGTTATTCTGTTACCTGCCCCTTCATTATGCTTCTAAATTCATGTGTGAACATCTCCACTTGAGCTTTGTGTCACTGCCATACCCCACCCAAGTTCTTTGAGTTTTGAGTAGAAGTTTTAAGAATATGGAATGACCAACTCATTTTGGGTAGGTGCTTCTAAAACAGGCTGGGATTTCTCACGAGTTGAGTTTCCTTAAGACCTTTTGTTTCCTTTTCTGCAAGTTTCCCTTTCCTTATTTTAGTGTGCAGGGGCATACATAGATCCTGCAAGTAAATGAAAAAAATCTTGCTAGAATATATTTTATATGATCCAAAGACTGAAGTCTGAAGTAAAATTACAATAGAACCAGAATTTATCAATGTTATTGTTTTGCATCTTTGTGTGTGTGTGTGTGGGGGGGGCGTTGAGATGGGGTTTCTCTGTGAAGTCCTAGCTACCCCAGGAACTTACTCTGAAGACCAGTCTGGCCTTAAACTCAGAGATCTGCCTCTGCCCTGATTAAATGAATGTGCCACCAGTGCCCGGCTTCTTTTACAATTTAATCAGTTTATATCAAAGAATACCATGAAGAACCAGTTCAAAGAATAATAGATATATTTGGCCATTTACAGGGAGGCTACAGAAATCCCAGTCTTTACCCAGTCAGGGGAAGATTAACATTTAAATTTTAAAACTTCTGCAACTCTAAGAAAGTTGGGAAGTCTATGAGCCCCGAGAAAACAGGAGTTGCCCAGGCAAAAGGACCCCAAATGACCTTACTTTAATGCATCTCTGCTAACTATGTATGGCACACCTAGCTTTTCCTAAGCAGTCTAGAGAGATCTGGAACCCGAATTATATCCTTGTTTACCATAAAAATAAACATATACTGAGCAATCATCTAGTGAATTCATATCTAAAAACATTTTTGTTTGAAAGAGCCCACACAATTGAATTTTCATGAGTTGCATAGGTAATTAACACTACCCACCTGCATTCCTTGAATAATTCAGATGACAGGTCTCTATTCTCCTCGGAGCAACTAAAGTTTTGTACATGAGGGGGCAATAATTTATTCAGAAAGAGATGTCTGCACAACAAATTCATCATAATTATAGAAATAATTACTTTTCCCAAGAAGTGGTGGACTTATTTTGTATCATTCTTTCTGTGTGGAACATGGACAGCTTGTTCTGAGGAATTGCAGTCTCATATTTAATTTTTGGCCCACTCCAGACCTTCTTTATTCAGAAGAGAAAATGGAAAATGCGTGGTTATGTTGTTGTAGATGTGAAAGGTGCATGGGCCACAAAGAGTGACAGGAAACTGGAAAAGATGGCTTTCTCTGTCTTCTGATTTGTACGATTGCTTTTGTTTTTAGAGTATGGAATTCAAAGAATTACAGTGATTACATCCTTAAGTTCTTGGCACATTATCATGACTTTTTATGACCCTTTGTTTGGTTTTGTTGTCACATTTCTCTTTAATGTTGATTCTCTTCAGGATTTTCACCGAACTCTAGTATCTCGGAGAAGACAATCAAGTCCTTGGAATAGAGCGTGTTCCTTTATGTAAGGATTATTTTAATGAGACTTTGTTTTAAAGCTCACTTTAGTCTTACTTCTTACTCAGTATCGCGCTTTAAGCATTCTGTTCATGTTTCAATAAAATATGTGTGTTTCCTCCAACTGCTGTATAGAGCTGCACAGACTGCACCTGATTTATGTCAGCTCTTTGCCTACTCCACAGTGCGCGTCGAACCCAGCATCTCACCGGTAGGTGTCGCAGCTCCAGAGGCAGTGAGACCTCAGAGAATGGAGCCAATAAATGATGGATCTAAAGTCTCAGCCACAGCCGACTTCATTCAGATCCTGGGACAATTTATATTCTGAGTGTTAATGAGGGTCCCATGAGTAAGGTTCTCATGAGCTCAAGCTACAAACTCAGAGACAAGTCAAGTGGTCAAAACAAAAAGAACACTCACTCCTGTCTGCAGCGACTGGGAGGAGGGCAAAAACACATTCCAAGAACAATTGTGTGTTTTGAAGAGAACGAGGTTACAAGGTTCCTGCCTTGTTTTCTTGGAGGGTTCTCACGCACACTGTCATTTCTCCCCTCATGACTCCATCCCTGGCCTGTGTTCCAACAGGTAGGTATTTTGTCCTTTATCTCAGAATTTAAAATACCCAACGATAAAAAATTTTTGCTGTTTTATTTACTTTGTGTCCCTGGTATTCAGAAGATTATTTACAGGGGAAATTTGATTTTTTTTTAAATTGAACCACTGATTTCCTTTTGTCTAATGAATTAAAACTGCGTCAGTATTAACTTAGGGAATCCTGTGACTCCATAGCCTAAATTAGCTTTTCTCGTTTTATACAGACAGACACATGGTAAGCTGAAATGCATTTAGCACATCTAATTCGCTGACCATCAACAATATAGGAAAGCTGCACACTGTAGAGTATGCACAGTTCTCTCTGATGTAGCAGGTGGATTGGGGCCGTGGAACTGCTGACTGACATCAGGACATCTCTGGATGTTTGGTATCCTGGGAAAGCAAAATTAAATGTTTCCTTCTGAATGTGAATGCTCTTATACCGTTGTAAACTCGACAGATCATCAATTGCACCACTGTATGAAATCCATAGCTACAATAGCCAGTATTTTACTACAGAAGCATCAGTAACAGTAGCCTTTTCCCCCTTCCCTGCTTTCCTGACTTCCTCAATGAGCCTTTACTTTTGTCATTTGTTATTCTGATACTGGTACTTACTGTCATGCGACTCTCAGAGGTGACTAGTAGTGATGGCAAGACAAGTGGCTGAGGCTTTGGGTGGGAGACTCAGTCATCAGATGAAACCACTAGCTCCTCAACCATCATGCCCTGCCTTCTCTCACTGCCTGTTTTCTAGCCCACTGCCTCCCATAATGCGCAAGTCCTGAAAAAGCCTCAGACGAGGATAGTGAACATTGCTTTATCATTCCCAAGAGTATTATGGTCTTCTCCATATGTTAGAACACAATTTTAAATCTTTATCCTATGAAGATTGTGTATGCTTCATAGAACCAGCAGCAAACAAGACATTTACAAGATGTTTACAGGAGAGATTTTTCCTGTTGCTTTCAAATATTAAAAAATCCAAATGCCAAAAGGTTTTATTGTTCAGAGCACAGTCGGCTGAATTATTCCTAAGGCGCTGGCTGAAGGAATATGTCTGGATTTATGCAGTGGGAGAGACTGCTTCAGTTTCTGGCTTGAACCTGATCGATGCAGTAAGTACTCAACATGGCAGAACATAATCTTCAGCTCTCCCACTGTGCTCTAATTTATTAAAAGTAAATTCAAGATCTATATTGCTAAGCATCGTCACTAGTGTAGGGTTAATTATATAAGCTTCAAAAAGCGCTAGCCGTCTTCACAGATACATTAGTAGTTGCCATAGACTAATGGAAGAAAACATTTGCTCACAAACTGACAATTCCTGGGCGTCAGGAGTACATAGAAAATGTAGTTTCCACGTCCATTCTTTAGCTCAAACACTAACTGGTTTGTAGTTTGATCACAAGAATTGATACTGTTGACCTCATTAACTTCAGTGTATCATGACAGGCTAAAAATTTGCAGAAAAAAATAAATGCATAAATTAAGAATTAGACTTTGCAAATATTCTGTTTTCTTGAAAGCTCAATTAAGAGAGAAATGTCAATTTTATTGCACAGGCTTTTTAGGGACTAGTTTTGCTGTAAGCTGACATATACTTTGAAGTAAAAGTCTTGTGCCTGACAGTTTTTTACATAGCTTTTTAAAAAAAATGATATGGGATTTGGGTTTCTTTTTTATTTACCATTACTTTTATCCTTCATACTTCTATTTTGTTTTAGTTGTTGCCTAGATTTTGGGATCACATAAAAATGTCCATTGAGTTAATATGATATGGAGAGAGAGTGTGTCTCATATTATGCAAAATGTTAATACTCATTTTTTAATTTTTTTTCTCTTCTCATTCTCACTTTCTGTGTAGTTGATACTTAAGGCCATTTTTTCTTGTTTTCATTTTGTGTCATTTTATTTGAATTACTTTTTTACTCTTAGTGAAAATTTGAGGAGAAAAAAAGTTGTATTTCCTGTAATTAGTGACGAAGATACAGATATTTCACAGAATGATACATCAGAGGAAGTTTTTCAATTCAGAGTTGCTGTATGTTGGGCACAAACCCTGGGAGGTACCTCATTCCCCTGTGGAGGCCCATCTGCCTCACAGTCCCCCTACCCTTCTGTACATTAGGCTCTTCCTTCTGTAGTCCAGTCCCCTGGCAGCTTCACACAGCTGCCATCTCAAGGAAGCTTTTCATCTCCAAGTTCCCTCGCCTCAGACCTCTGCGGTCAGTGCAAATGCTGACTCTGTTTTGCCCCTTTACACTGACCTCCCCTGTTGCACTTGAAGCCTCTTGAATTGAATATAACTATAATACTGGATAGTTGGTGAAGATGATGCTCAGTTGGAGAGGTGGTTGTTACATAAGGACCTGAATTTGACACCAGTATCCAATTTTTAGAAAGCTGGACAATGAATATTTTGATCTTAATCTGTTAATTTAGACAGGCAAATTTGTGATGGTATGCAAGAAAATGGCCCCCAAAGGGAATGGCTCTGTTAGGAGGTGTGGCCTTGTTAGAATAGGCATGGTCTTGTTGGAGGAAGTGTGTCACTGTGGAGGTGTGCTTGAGGTCTCATATGTGCTCAAGATACTGCCCAGTGCCTCAGATCACTTCCTATTGCACGTGAGTCTAGATTTAAGAATGTTCAGCTCCTTCTCTAGCACCACGTCTGCCTGCATGCTGCCTTGCTCAATGCCATGATGATAACAAACTAAACCTCTGGACTGTAAGTGATCCATTACAATTTAAGGTTTTCCTTTTTTGAGTTGCCGTGGTCATGATGTCTCTTCACAGCAACAGTAATCCTAAGTATTACTGTGATAGACCAGGCCATGTTTTGGGGGAAGATTGTAGAAAGACTTTGGAACTTTAGGCTGGAAGAACCATTGAGTGTTAAGAGCTCAGCGACATATTCATTAGAAGTTTGGAACATGAGAGCAGTGCAGAATAGAAGCCCAGCTTGTGACGTTTCAGAGGGAAGTTTAAAGACTTTACTGGGTCCATTTGTTATTTTGAATTAAGATTCTGTGGTTCTGGCTACCTGGGTCTAAAAAATTAGCTGTGATTAATAAGACAATATTATTTACATAATAATAGAAAATATAATATAATTATTTTAATAATAATAAAAATGATAAATATTAAAATAATAAGAAATTTTGCTTTTCTGGGTTACTTGATGCTGGTTTCTAGAGCTGAGAAATTAGTGGTGATTCAGAAGAGATCAGCATTACTGAGGTAAAATCTTCTGTAAAGTGTTTCCTGAGAGCACAGGGAAACTGTGCTGCAGGAGTGGTCAAGGTTGTACTTCCTGATGGCCAATGGACTTGGTAAAGGATGAGAGTCACCCACGTGATACTGGTTTGGAAGTCATGAAGGAGTCGTGGAGAACAGCTAAGGCTTCCCACTATTTGAGGCCAGGATTGTCTTCTGAAGGTGCAGTCCCAGTGGAAGTTGAAGATCCAGGATCGTGCAAAGAAGTTGAGGCTTGCCAGCATGAAGAGAGCCTATGAGAGGCTATTGATGGAAGGGCAGCCCAGTTGCAGCAGAAGACCCAGCATTTTGGAGATGCCAGTACGATGGGATGATCAGAAAGAACAGTAGCAGCAGTAGAGTAGAGATAGTTGAAACCTAGAAGACAAGTTGTGTGTGCTGCAGAGGGTGGAGCTGGAGAATGAGCCAAGCCCTTTGGAGGAGTCCAGAAGATTGCGAGTGAATTCCAAATAACTGGACATTGAGTTATTTATACTGTTGGACTTTGGTTTTGCTTGATTCACATTGTGATGGTGCCCCTTGTTCTTCCCTCTTGAAGGTTTTTGAATTTTAAAGGAGACCACAGATGACAGGCTTGAACTTTTAAGAGATTGGATATTTTAAATAGACTGAAATTTTAATGTGTTTGAATGTGTAAAGACTATAGGAGCTTTTGAAATTATTTATGATTTTAATGTGAGATCTTGGGTATGAATGAGAAAGGAAGGGTTGTGGCTAAATAGTGATGAGTTTGTGTGTCAAGTTGACAAGGGGTCAGTTGTACTGGTTTTATGTGTCAACTTGACACAAGCTAGAGTCATCAGAGAGGAAGAATCTTTTCTTGAGGAAATGCCTCTGAGATCCAGCTGTAAGGTATTTTCTTAGTGATCAATGAGGGAGGGAGGTCCTAGCCCATGGTGGGTGGTGCCATCCCTGGGCTGGTGGTCTTGAATTCTATAAGAAAGCAGGCTTAGAAAAGCCTCAGAAAGCAAGTCAGTAAGCAGAACTCCCCCACGGCCTCTACACTATCATGATTTCCTTCAATGACTGTGATAGGGAAGTGTAAGCTAAATAAACCCTTTCTTTCCCAACTTGTGTTTTGGTTATGGTGTTTCATCACTGCAATAGAAAACCTAACTAAGACAAAATTTGTTATTATTTTCTTTTTAAGTAAATGTAGTAATTTTCTTTTTTCAACTTGGTTTTACAAGTTGTATTCAAGTATTGAATACTCATTCAATACAATTCATGTATTGAATACTCATTGTATTCAAGGCTGGCCTGGAATTGGTTATCGCTCTGCTTCGGGCTCCCAAGTGCTGATTTCATAAGTATATGCTATCATAACTAACTAGCAAATTAATTTTATTATGTGTGTGGGTGTTTTGCATATATATACATGTATGTATGTGTGTATGTATGTATGTATGGTGTGGGAAGTTCTTCTGTCTATGTGTTGCTTTTACTGGTTAATGAATAAAAAAACTGCTTTGGCCTATGATAGGGTATAATAGAGCTAGGCATGGAAAATTAAACTGCTGGGAGAAAGAAGGTGGAGTCAAAAGATGCCATGTAGCTTCGCAAGGGACAGACGTGCCAGAAACATGCCGGTAAGCCACAGCCATGTGGTGATACACAGATTGATGAAGATGGGTTAGTTTGGGATATAAGGGCTAGCTAAAAGTATGCTTAAGCTATTGACCAAGCAGTATCACAAATAATATATTTTCTGTATGGTTATTTTGGGTCAGAGCAGCCAGGAACAAACAAGCAGTCTTCCCCCAACATATGTATGTATGTATGTATGTATGTATGTATGTATGTATGTATGTATGTATTAATATAGCTCTGCACCATTTGCATGCCTGGTGCCTAAGGAGGCCAGAAAAGGATGTTGCATCCCCTTGACATGGAGGTAAAAGAGTTGTTATTGGCTTTGCGTGTGCTGAAAATTGATCCTGAGTCTTCTGAGTGTTATGAACAGAAAGTGCTCATAACCACTTAGCCATCACTTTAGTCCCAGAAATTAATGTTCTAAGCTTTCATTTTCTATCATGAAAGTAGAAAGGGCCATTTGAAATTTAAGAGCAAAGGTTAGAATAGATAGCTCACTAAACAGGACTTCCAGAATTCTTTACTAACAAGGACTAGACCATAGTTTCTCATGAAATTCTGATGTAGGTTTTCAGATATTTTTCTAGAATCAAAATCTCAGAACCATTTGGAGGAAGAAGATAAACTCAGCATAGTCTGACGGTCATCACAATTTTGACAAGAAAGTAGCAAAGTTGTGCTTTCAAATCAATCCCCACTAAAGCTATAAAAGCAAAACTGCCTCAGGCATGGATGTGTGGATGACTTTCCCTGTTGTTCTCTCCCTTTCCCACAAGAATCCAGGAGATCTTTCTATCTGGCTGTGAGGCTCTGTGATACTAGCACTAGCGGGCCTATACAGCTACACTAGGGAGGGATCCTTGGGGCATGCAAGTATCCATATCATTAAGGGGACAGTTTCTCCTGTGTCTTACATTGTACACAGGTGTATAATTGTTTAGTTTGTATCTTCACATTTCAGCTTCAGGTTGTAAAACAGAAACAGGGTTTTAATGCTTTTGTGATCAGAAGGTCTTAGTGAAGATGGAAAATATTACTATCCACATCAAAAGGTTGTTGTGGATATTCTCAGTCATGGATGAAGCCACTTGTAAAGGTGACTCCTCACCATCCATTGTGCTGTGTCCTAAGATGACCACATACAGGCATGTCCAAAGAGAGTCTCCAGTATTGATATAGCTACACTGATCATTCCATTTATTCCAGAGGAAGACAACATAGCGACTTATACCCACAGAGTACCTAGTAAGCAACTGGATGCAAATAACCTTCTTCATCCTCTTTCTCCCAACCTGTGTTCCCAACCACTAACTGTCAATTAACCTCACAGCCATGACTCCACAACCAAGAGTTTTATTGCCACTTTGCTCTGTGTTGTGACAGGATCTCACAGAGCCCATGCTAGCCTCAGATTCATTATGATTCAGGATGACCTCGAACAATTAAACCTTCCGTGTGGCTATGGGACAAGGCCAGTTCAGGCACCCTCTCCTCCACTGCCCAAGGATCTAGCTGAGGACATCCCCTTGGACACTTGGGATCCCCTCTAGAGCCAAGTCTCTTGACAACCCTAAAGTGGCTCCCTTAATTAAGACATTTTTTTCGTGCTCCCATATCTGCCCTTCCTCCATCTCAACCATCCCATTCCCCAAGCTCTCCCTTCTCTCTCCCCCTCTCCCCTTCCCCACCTCCACCACCATGCTCCCAACTTTTGCCTGGCGATCTTGTCTGCTTCCAGTTTCCAGGAGGATCTATGTATGTTTTTCTTTGAGTACACCTTATTATTTAGCTTCTCTAGGATCACAAACTATAGGCTCAATGACCTTGGTTTATGGCTAGAATCCACTAATGAGTGAGTACATACCATATTCATCTTTTTGGGTGTGGGTTATCTCACTTGAATATTACCATAGAACCTTTGTCCGGCAGCAGATGGAGATAGACACAGAGACCCACATCGGAGCACTGGTCTGAGCTCCCAAGGTCCAGTTGAAGAGCAGAAAGAGGGAGAAGATGAGCAAGGAAGTCAGGATCGCGAAGGGTTCATCCACCCACTGAGACGGTGACTGATCTAAGGGGAGCACACCAAGGCCTGCTGGACTGGGACTGAATGAGCATGTGATCAAACTGGACTCTGAATGTGGCGGACAATGGGGGCTGACTGAGAAGCCAATGATAACTGCACTGGGATTTGATTCTACTGCATGTACTGACTTTTTGGGATTCTAGTCTGTTTGGATGCTCACCTTCCTAGACCTGGATGGAGGTGGGAAGGCCTTGGGCTTCCCACAGGGCAGGGTACCCTGCCCTCTCATAGGACTGGAGGGGGAGGGCGAAGGGGGAGTGGGAGGGAAATGGGAGGAGGGGAGGAGGTGGAAAATTTGAATGGTATTGTTTATAAAGCAAAATAAAATAAAATAAAATAAAATGTTTGAATAAAAAAAAAAAACCAAAACATCTGCCTACACCTCCCAGGTGCTCGGACTATAGGCTTGTCTCATTACGCCGTATCTAGGTTGTAGCATGCAGAGGAGCAAACCCAGGACTTCATGCATGCTAAGCAAGTACTCTACCAACTAAGCTGCATCGTCAGCCGTATCTAGGTTGTACCATGCAGAGGAGCAAACCCAGGACTCCATGCATGCTAAGCAAGTACTCTACCAACTAAGCTGCATCGTCAGCCTTAGGCAAGGGCTTGACAGAGGGAATTACAGTTAAGTGAAGTCACATAGTTGGGCTCTAACCCAGTCTGACTGGTGTCCCTGTACAGAAAAGAGATATTAGGGATGTGCTTGCAGGTAGAAGAGGCCCTGAAGGGGACTAGCAAGAAAACAAACCCATAAGCAGCTTGATTTTGGACTCCTGGGATTGGGAATTAGGAGAAAATAGATTTCTCTTGTGGCAGCCTAGCAGATTAATATAAACTCTCTGAATGAGGGTTGTATTTCTTTTTTATTGTGAAAAGCACCACTCACTCATAGAAAACTAACATTTGATCTAGAAAGTAATTTAATGTTGATGTTGGGGAGAGGCTGTTTAACATTTTCATGGTCATGCCCTCCCTGCTCAGCAGCTAAAAGGTAGGAGAAGGATCTCCCACTATTACTCTGCATGCATTTTTCTTTACTCACCACAGATACTGTTGAGCAATTTTCTATTTTTCATTGAGCACACAATCACTTTAGAATCCTTTTAAAAAATAGGTTAAGAAAACCTTAAACATTAAAAACCTAGGCAAGCCCTTTTTGTTGCTTAGGTTAATATATTGGTTCAATTCCTAAGAAGAATGCTTAATTTTCTACTCTTAAACAGGCCCTAAAATATTATCATTTAAATAGAGCCTGGGGCTTAACAGTAAAAACCCTTCATTCTTGTTAGCATGTGGGTTATAAATATTTAGAAGTATTCCATATAACAGCTATTTATTTTGAAACGCTTTAATCTTGTCTAGTTCTTAAGTTCTTTAAGACTTAATCATCTCTCCTTTAATCTATAATAACATATATTAATGGGGAATTTAGCTGTCTTATGTTTGGTTCTCCATAATCTCTGTTTTTCTTTTCGTTTTCCTTAGTGAGTTCAAATGCATCTGTCACTGTACTTTTGCTCATGTCTTCTGTCAGTGATGAATTCTAGCAGTACATGTCTGAACATGGTGCGTAAATATGGACTATCAAAACACATAATTCTCTGACTTATTATTTTGAGTTCCTTTTGCTTGCAGCTTCACTGAGCATATCCTAGTAGCAGTTTCCATATTAGGAAAATGCAGAGTTAGCAACACAGCATCTTAGGAGCATCTGAATATATTGTGCTAAAAAGAGCTCTTCACTCGTAAGAGTTTGACACGCTTGGTCCACAAAGGGAAATTCATTTTTGTCATTCTTGAAAGCAGGGCAGGAATAACTGGTAAACGATCTTGAGGTTATTAACTCTATTTTGATAAATAGTCAATATTCTTTCCATGTGAAGGCACATGGTACATTTGAAAACCCGTTACACTGGGCTGGAGGACAGCTCCACTGGTAAAGAGCTCGCTGAGTGAGTTTGGCTCTCCAGCATCACACCACTGTTGAAATACGATTGGTGGGGCTGTGTTTCTGGCACCCGGCCGCCTGTATGGCTAGCTTATGCCCCGAAATAATTAGACGGAAACTGTATTCTTTTAAACACTGTCTGGCCCATTAGTTCCAGCCTCTTATTGGTTAGCTATTACATATTGATCTAACCCATTTTTAATAATCTGTGTAGCCCATGAGGTGGCTTACCAGGGAAGATCTTAACCTGTGTCTATCTGGAGTGGGAGAATCATGGAGACTGTTTGATTTAGCTTTTTTTCCCAATAGAAATGGGCCAAGCAATGTTTAAATGAATACAATTGTGTGTCGTTATTTCAGAGCATAAGCTAGCCAGGCGGCTGGGAGCTGGGGTGGCAGGAATGCAGCCCGCAGCTCCTACAACAGACCACTATCCCAGGAGGTGCTGGCATGTGTTCGTTGCAGGCAGAGGGAGAGTCAGTTTTCTTTGATGACATGATCCCCTATAGGTCTACCACGTGTCAGGGCAGGCCTTCCTTCCAACAGTAGTTGAAGAAGACAAACTGGACTCTTTGAGACAAAAAGGAAAAAAAATCAAAGTTGGATGGTAAAGAAAGTGAGAATGGGAAGAGTATGGGCAGAAGTAGCATTTGGACAGTGAATACGATCAATATACATTGCATAAAATTCTCAAAGAACCAATAAGCAACAAGCTAGGACTTTGGAATGTGGGTGACAGTTGTATGGCTGGGGCAGACTGTGGGGCCACTGGCAATGAGACCAGGGTTTATCCCTACTGCTTGTTCTGGCTTTTTGAAACCCATTCTCTTTGGAGATATGCTTTGGTCAGCTTAGATACCGGGGCGGGGGGGCTTGGTCCTGACTCAAAGCAATGTGCTAGACTTTGTAAAATGAGAAAAGATTGTCTTCTAAAGAATAAATTAAAGAAATTATAGAAAAAAGAGATGATTACATCAGTGTGTGGGTATAAAACCAGGAATGGTAATGACGATCTTAGAGACTCCCCTAACATGGAGTCCTGCTGAGTTACCGAGATCCAGGGTCAGCAAAAGACCCCATTTAAAAGAATAAACAAAAGAAATAGAGGAGAACACTTGATGTCAATCTCTGGCCTCTATGCTCACAGGAACATAAGCACGCATGTGCACACTGAGTAATAATAGTTGCAAAACACCTAATTGCCATTGTTTTTTCTCCTTTAAGAAATCTAGCAAGGCCTTAGAGAACTAAGGTCTTCAGACATTTATTTGATATTCCCTAACATATGAAACCTATCCATTTTATCGCTAACTGATAAATTGAATCAATTGAAGCAATAAAATTAAACTTTGTCTGTTATCTGGTAGGTTCTTAAAGATTCCTGTGTGAAAAGCTCAGTTAATGAGCATTGTGTGGAATAGTTTGGTTTATTAGATGATTATTTGCATGCTCATTTCTTCTTGAAGAGCTGTATACGTTTTCCTTTCTAAGAGAAAATAATTACATATAGAATACTTTAAGATGTGTGAGTGATGACCAATTAAGAAGACAGGGTCTTAAATACATATCATAAAGGAAAACAAAAATGAAGCATAAGCCCTGAAGTCCTAGTTCTTCATTAAAGAACTAGAATCAACAAAACCCTTACCAGTTCAGTTTTTGTTGTTGTCATCGGTTTGTTGTTCTTGATGTTGCTGCTGTTGCTCCAGGGTCATTCTGGTCTTTCACCCTCCTGGCCCCACCTCACAGGTTCCTAGCTTGCTGAAATGCTTAGTGTATCCTGTTCCAACTTTCTCTGACTGAGTCTTGGTAAGAGGAAGCGTCAAACTTGGGGCCATGACTTAGTCATTTTTATATAATGTTGTATAATGATATTTTAGTGGTATGAGATATCATGCATATAAATGTATGTAATTGTGCATGTATGTTTATATTTGATTTGCTGCATGTGCATGTGTTGTTTGTGGCTCTCTGTACACCAGAGGATGATGTGTGTCCCATTCTGTCTTTCTCTCACTGATCCTGGAGTCAGGCTGGCATCCAGCAAGTCCAAGTGATCATTCTGTCTCCACTTTCCACCCTCTACCATGGAGCTGTGGATACAGGCAAGAGAACATTTGTATACACTCAACTTTTTATATAAGTGCAGATGTCTGAACGATGGTCCTTTTACATGCATAGCAAGGACTCCTAACCAATGACTCATCTCTCTAGCCAGGTATGTCAGGCATAGTCAGAGTATGATGTGGGTAGGTGTTTTATTAACATCTTGTGATTACTTCATTTACACGCAATGAAAAGATACAGAGTCTGGAATGTGAATACCTAACCTGTCATCTGGTGATGGAGATTGGACCTGCTGAAGCTGACAGTGTGCCAGATGCTAGAGGCGTAGCTACTTTCTAAGTGCAGACCTTAGACAAAATCCAAAGGAAAGATATCTGGAACTCTGCCAAACACTAATTCATAACACATTAGTTAAAAAAAATATAAACTTTTATGGCAAAGGTTAAGGAAGCCTGCATACTAAAACAAAACTTGATGGATATTTCGAAGGGCACGTTTGTGCTCAAAACTGTGAAATGCCTCCGCCTCAGTCTTCTTCATTACCAGAAAGCCTCCTCCTATAATAGGTTGGAACACTTGTGTTTTGGTCTTTCAGGACTCTTCCAAATACATTTCTAAATTTTCAGAAATGGCCATCTGTCTTTTAGATGAGGGATATTTCCTGGACACAAAAGGAATATCTAAAAGCATTCTTGAGGAGTTTTTTTCCCCCCATGGTTTTAAGAGATCTATTTGTGAACAGCAATTGCAAGCCATGATGCCTTTGAGGATGGTAGCTGGGACAGAATTTCCACTTTGGCAAAGACTCTCATCTCATTTTTCCAATTTCCCTAACGCTTTTCAGTCTGCAGGTATTTGAGTCCAGGTTTCTGCTTTATCTGCCTTCAAGCCACAGGATACAAATGCTATGTTCATTGTGCATGATAGATCCAACAAGTATTTGTATAAATGTCATGCTGCATGTAAGTGACAAGGGTTTCAGTATGTTTTGGCATGAGATGAAGCATTAATTAAAAGACATACATACAAATGAGTTGAGGGAAAACATTTGCTGTCAGGGTGTTCGGGAAAATGACCATAATAAAGATTGTTGGCATTTTTGTGACCTATAAATGCTATATGGAGCTTTACCAAAACATCCACTGAGGTCAGAGGCAGGGGAGATTAACTAATGAGTACTTAAACTCCTGGCAAAATGATTCATATTAAGACTTCAAAAAATATATCACTATTTACTGATGCAGAATGGATTACATGGTTATTGCAAGCCACAGCATATGAGAATGTAATATCATTTATAAAACACTGAATAGAATGAATCCATTTATCTGGTCATTATTTTTCATGTCCATTCTTTTTCTAATTAGCAGAACAAATGTTTATATTAAAAAGTCAGGATGCTCAGGTGAGAAAAAAAGAATCTATCCTACAAAGAATTGAACCACAGTTTCAAACCATTAGAAATTCTTTAATATTTAGTGCATCCTTCTCCAGATAAAAGTTGGAGCCCATTAGAATGAGATGTTCTCTCCTGCTATTTCAACTGTTCTTGGCAAAACTGGAGATACTGATCTGAATAAAAATATTTATAGGATAACTTTTGATGAGGAAATGATAAAGTAGTCTGGCTTTATTGCTTTGAATAGTGATCCTTGAATTAATCCTTATTTTGCAACTGAGTGTAAACTGTCTTCTAGTATCACATTATGTTCCTTAGGTACTCCAGAGTTTTCAGTTTCAGTAAATCTCATAAGAAGAGACTAGAGACATATAGGTGTCTACCTCCATATTCTGTGGATCCTCTTTTTCCTGTAATAATGCCTCTGGCTCTCAATCTCTCTCTCTCTCTCCCTCCCTCTCTCTTTCCCTCCCTTCTTCCCTCCCTCCCTCCTTCTCTCGTTCTCTCTCTTTCTCTCTCTCTCTCTCTCTCTCTCTCTCTCTCTCTCTCTCTCTCTGTGCATTTTAGTGTTAGTAGTATGGCACTTTGGTCTGTCTTTGTATATCTATATCCACCTAAACTTAGTAAATTCATCCCCACTATAGGCTTGACTGATGATTGAGAACCAGCTCTGATTTTAGTGGTGATGTTAAGAATTGGGTGGAAAGGTAATAAAAGAACACAAGCATTGTATTTAAACAAGAATATAATTCTAGTTTTACTGTGGTAACTCAGTTTTTCTGTGGACAAATTATTTCTCTATTCTTTAGATGCAATCATCATTTCTCATGTCTTATCTCTAGGAAGCAAGACCCTAAATCCAGTTATTCTGTGCTGAGCATCACCATCTACTTATCTTTTCCAGGAATCACAGTAACAATTCCAATCACCTGTTTCTACTCAGGCAGTGAACTATCCAAGAGACACCATGGCAGGTGTGTGTGCTCTTTCCAACTCAGAAATAGTAGAGAGAAACTACCAACTCTGTGTCGTCTATCTAGACCAGTGGTTCTCAACTTGTGGGTCGTGACCCCTTTGGGGTTGCACAGATATACTGCATATCAGATATTTACATTACAATTCATAGCAGTATCAAAATTACAGTTATGCAGTAGGAATGAAATAATTCTATGGTTGGGGTCACACAATGTGAGGAACTGTATTAAAATGTCACAATATTTGGCAGGTTGAGAACCACTGGCCTAGACCTATAGTGAACATGCATTTCCTAGGTCTTTGTATAAAGGTGGCCTGGAGAGCTGAGCCCCATCTTATCTAGTTTAGACAATAGACCACTTGCTAATTTCTTATTTAGGCAACGAAGAGCGGATACACATAGCATGTGTGAAGCCCCAGGTTTGATTTCCAGCAATGTGGGGAAAAAAGAAATTAAAACAATGTGTATTTTTTTGGCTACTCACTCTTGAGTTACCCCCACATCCACCCTTTCCTGTCTCCCATTTGCTTCTCTTTTCTCTCTCTCTGCCAGCTAAATGATGCTAAACTGATTGTGGGGATGCATCTGAAGAGAAGCTTAACTAACGCAAGACCTTTGTTTTCCAAAATGCTCTCACAAGGCAAAAGAGCTGTTGTCAGTTTTCAATGAAGAATGGTCAATTAAGCCTCTGAAATTTTGAGTATTTTTA
>NC_022010.1:87646283-87657808 GCF_000317375.1 Microtus ochrogaster
AATAAATAAATAAATAAAAACAATAAAAAATAAAATAAAATCTGGGTGGCAGAGTTTGTGGAAGTGGATTCTGGACACTGCATCTAGGTAATTTGTGCAATGTGCTGACCACACTTGCAGCAAAATGTTCACTGATGCATTGTGAAGAGTGTGCAGCTGACCTGAAAAAACATGATGAAATTGTTGGTGTACATTGTCTTCATTAGCTGGGGGTGGTAGAGGAAAAGTTCTCATAGAGGTGCTGGTGTACACGGCCCTATATCAATTAACTTGGGTCAGCGCAGGTAAAGAACTGATCTATTTACTAATGAAATGTGTGGGAATTGTATCTAGAAAAATGGTCCTTGAAAGCTTAGAAAACTGATTGTTTCTATATCTGAAACAACTAGAAATAAGTCTTGATGCCATGTATCTTGAGGGGTTTTATGAGCAAAAGAGCTCATTTTAAATTATATCATTCCATATTATAAGCATATTCCATGGATAACTAAATACTGGAGTTGTCTCAGAGAAGTGGTCATGCAGGCTAAGGTTGCTTCCGTAAGAGCATTACTATTTTTGGAGTGACCTATTGGCAGAAATTGCAGAAAAATATATCAGCTTTTGTGAAAGGAATTAATTATATTTGCTGTATATCATATTAATTGGGAATAAGTAATACAGAATCCAGGTTAGAGCAATAAGCCAAGACATGAATGCTTTGACTGATCCCTCAAAGAACAATTGGATCTTTAGCCTTCAAAAAAGTGTGTTTCCAAACATTCTGCCTCCTGAGAGAGAAAATGTCAAAGATTTTGGTTTTAGTAATTATGGAAGATGTGAGTATGGTAGAACCTGACATGAGCAGGCACCAGAGGAAGAATGAAAAGATCTTGTCATTCCTAAAAACAACAGGCTAGGACATGTGATGTCCATTTAATGGGGTTTCAGAAATACTGTGTGTACCAATAACTACTTCTGGTTTCTAGCTTCCCCTTTTCTGAATGAGAGCGTTCATTGCGGTTACACAGTTTCTAATCCACCACCATGTACTCGGTGGAGGAATCCAGATTTCTTTCCTCAATTTCTTTGTCTTCAGACCATGAGAACAGTGTGAGCCACCAAAATATGACACTATGCCACCAGGAATTCTTGGCCTTTCAACTGACTGCTGTGAATGCCTGGGACTTTCGAAGCATATGTAGATCTATGAATGTATTCTACAGAGAGGGTGTCAAGTAAAATAGATTTTGTTCACAAAGCAGGAATATAGCAGAGATAATGTTCCATTTTATTTCTTTTTCTTCTGAGGTGTTTTGATAGGCAGTTTCCTAGCCAATTTGAAGTAGGTAGGGCTCTAGATTCACTAGATTCCTGTGAATGGAACATAGGCAGAAGCATTACATATGCTTCTAGGCTCAGTTCATAAAAATCACCTATGAACAATCACTTTTACCCTTGTCCTCTTTCAGGGCATCCTTGAAATTTATATGTTTAAGTTAGCAGCACCATAAAACTGAAGGAGGCAAGTTTGTGAAGCACAGCCTCTTGGCCCCAAACTGTTTTATTAGATAATAACAAAAAGCACTGATAGGGCATTGTTGAGTCAAAACAGACATTTTAAGGTGTTTTCCTCCTAGCAGTCATTCTATCTTGATGAGTATACCCAATATTAATGTCTTCATTTTAAAATAAGCATTACTCTTGAACTGATTTTGGATTTTTGTAATACCTTCACCCCATCTCTCTCTTTTTGATCTGTGTTTTAATAAGTGAGACAATTCTGGTTTCTTTATTTGATTTCCTAAATTAATGAATTGAATAGACAGTTGGTTAATTTTTATTTTTTGTTTGTTTATAGTAAAAATTTTCAAAAAGTCTATTATGATTCTGGTCTTATTTCATTTGGTTCTCTGAGTGCTTCTGTGTCCCCATCCCATAAATTCAGGTGTATTTTATTTTGTCATGTTCTCTTTGTCAATATTTTTCAAAAGACTCCCAGTGAAGCTTTTATTTGGAAGGATATGAGAGATAAACCTCATATTTCGATGAAAGAGTGTAAGAGCACACCAATGGCTCTCTCTAGATGGCATATCTGCTCAACTGTTTACTTACTTTTCTTCTGATTGTACTTTTCATTTTTATTCCACACTATGATATGGAGTGAAAACTCAGTTCACTTTCTCATTTTAGATGTGTTATGAATCTTTATGGTCACGATGTTTTCATCTGAATATTCTTAGGCATTTGAGTAAGACTGTTGGAGAAGCTGGACTTTACAGTGGCCTTCTTTGGAATGCTCCCCCTAAAAGTGAGATAGCTATCTTTGATGGTTTTGTGTGGTTTGCCTCTGTGCAGAGCTTGTGTGTGCTTCCATGTCATCTGTAAGTTCATATGTGTAACAGTTCTGTTCTATGTGGGAAAGAATTTCCTCAGATTCATTCACCATGTTTGGCTCTTATAGTCTGCTGTGTCTTCCTCACAGACTCCTGAGGCTTTAGAGGAGAGGAAGGCTACAGAATCCCAAATATGGGTGAGCGCTCCAGGGTCCCTATCGCTCCATGAACGTTGTCCAGTTGAGGGGCTCTGTGAAAATTCCCATTTGCAGCAAGAAACAGTGTCTGATTAGTGTCAGTGAGTCCCTCAGATGCTTGTCAGCCAAGTGCCATGACTGTTGGCTCCCTGGTTAAGGGCTACTCTGCAGTCAGTGGGGAGTCCCAAAGGAATGGGGATGGAATTGGCAGGGATAGCTGAGGGTGGTGGCCAGGAAGAACTAGGGGAACTCCAGGAGCACATGAAGGCTGAGTCACAGGGATTAACCTCATTTCTGATGTGAAAATAAAAAACTTGGAATGTTAAATAACTTAAGCTTACATTGCTAAATGACAAGGCAGGAATTCCAAATGGAGCCCCTTTGAGCTAGAAGTTTAGACCAGCAAATACTTTTCCACACTGCAAACATGGGAGAGGTCCAGTTCAACTTGAAAATCGATTCAGGCCCAGAAGTGTGTGATCTTCCCAAGGTCACAGAGCTAATCAGTCATTTAGTCAGGCCCTTAGGTCCTGGGTTGAGATATCACATCCTTCCTTGCATGTCATAGCATGACATTGATTTCTAACTCTTCTTAGAGCCCCTGCATCCCATCTAATTGATGAGCCATAATGCAGATAATTAAATGCTACAGATATAATTCTGGAACTCATGTTTTCTTAATGCCTGTGTTCTTTCAAAATTGTTGCTCAGTTAAAAAGAAAAAGGTTTTCTGTAACAGGTAATTGCAACATCTCTACTGTTCTATTTCTCAGTTTTATTTTTCAAGATCAATGCAATGCCATCAGGAAAGAACATAATATAGAACATTATGCATGATTTAGAGAAAGTCCACGATGCCCATGCCCCTGATGTATTTGTGATAGAGAACACTTTTGTTATCAGCTGCCCACAGTGCGAAGGACCAACAACCGCAGGCCATCTTCTCTCACCTAGCCAAAGTGGCTCTTTCCTTCTCTGGTTGAGCAGTTAGTAGCCCTGAGTGTTGTGGTTGTTGGATTTCTTTATTGTGGGTAGTAGAAAAAAGTGAAGAAATGATCATAGTTACAAAAATTCGGCAATAGAACAAGCTTCACTCTCATGCTTAATTGCTTCCTATAAAATGCTACACTGAAGTGCTATCTGGCTTTTCCCCAAGGTGCAACCACAAGTGCATTAGACCATTACAAAAACCACCTGCACAGTGCCCTCTGGTGGTGTTCCTCTAGCAGTAACATAGATGTGTAAATCCTCCCATTGCTCTTTAGTCTACGTCTTTCTCCTGTATTCTGGGAAGCCGGCTATAATAAATCCTCTAGAGAAAAGGTGTATATGTTACAGAGGATGTCAGGGTGTAGTTGGACGTTTCATAGTGCAGAAATTCCACGGTACTTTTATACTTGAGCTCTCACATCCTCAACATGAGGGATACATCTTGGAGAAGGGAAGAAAGGCCATTCTTAAATTTCTTGTTGAGTGTTAGAAACCATGTAAGATCTTACATGGTTGAGGAACACACTGTGCTTCCTCTCTTGTGAATATCTCAGAAAACTTTCCTGGTCAAAGTTGTCTTCCCAGTCTTCCTCATAATTCCATTAAAGCAGGCCAGCATTTTGGTGATCAAGGCAATTCAAATACTGATCTTGTTTTAGAAATGGAAAACCACGGTCGTTTATGCCCTCTGTTACCAATCGTTTTTCTTTGTTAGTTTCATTCAAACCTCTCAATGTATTATTGTCTTTCTCTTTGCCTCTCTTCCTTATTTGAGGGCCATTTCATTTCTTGTCTCAGTCTCATTTGGCTATTTCTTCTGATCCATTGTTGAATTCTTTCTGACTGTAGCTTAAACTACTTCTTAGCGGCTTGGCAGTTTTACAAGACTCACTAACCATCTCTGGTATGAGGCTATAGATGCTGATCAGAACTAGTTATGACCCAGATGTTGAGAAATATTGGTATTGCTTAATTAATAGCACTTTTACTACAGTCAAAAGGAAAAAGAAATAGTAAAAAGAAATCCAAAGCAAGTGTACATTTTTCAATAGATGTTCTTTTTTTCTAAAATATAACTCTCCATAAAAGTCGCAGAATGGTGACATGCTTACTTTATGAGGAAAGGAAATAAGAAAAGATGAGTAAGGCATTGTGTTGCTAACAAGTTGGGTACAAAGGAATCTCAAAGTTTTCATGTACTAATTTGAAAATGCTCCTGGGCTTTGTGGGAACATGGTGTGGTGGGAGGAGGAGTCCCTGTGTTCCAGAGATGTTTATCTTTTGAAGTCTTTAATTTATACATTCTCCGTGGACTTTTTTTTCTTACAATTATAACAAAACATCAGAGAGAAATTAAACAAAAGGATTTAATATCTTACGTGGTTTCCCAGGTGTAGTCATGATGTGTTTTTGTGGCTTAACCATGATTGTTGACAACAGCAGCAGAAGGAAGGGTTTGTTTTAGCTTACTGTTCCAGGGGCAATAGTCCAGAGGTGGAGAAGGCAGCTGCTCATACGGCTTCCATTTTCTAGAGGCACAGAATGACAAATGTTTGTGCTCAGTTCATTTTCTCCCTTTTATTCAGCCTAGGAATCCATCCTTATTTAGGGTATGTCCCCTAATGACAATTCACTTAATCCCTTCCATGCTTGCTCAGAGGCTTGTCCTTTTAGTGATACTAGTTTCTGTCAAGTTTACATTATTAACCATTGTAAGGTTATTTGTCTAGTCCAACAATGTTGGGCTACTGTAAGAGCCTGTGCCACTCAGGAGATTCTTCATACATAGTGGATGGGACATAGAGAGACTGAAGGGAGGGGGCATGTGATAGTCAAAGTTCTCTAGAGTACCAGAACTTATAGAATGAATCCCTTTATATAGAAAGGGAATTTCTATATAGAGAATGACTTACAGGCTTCTGTCCAGTTTGTCTAACAATGGCTGGCTATGAACAGAAAGTCCAAGAATCTAGTAGCTTCTCAGTCCATGAGGCTGGATGTCTCAGTTGGTCTTCAGTAGATGTTGGAAGGCCTTCCTAGTCTGAGGTAGCTCTCTGTCATGGCCTGGCACCTTTTTTCCAAAGTTTGGCAACATGGGGCTCCCTCCACCATGTGCTAGACTTGCTGTTCTCTACCTGCCTTTATCTGGAGAATGTCCCTGGGCCCAGAGAACTGACCATATTTGAAAGCTGTCTCTAAGCCTGGATGCCTGACTTATCTCTAGGGTGACCCTTGGCACAATTTCCTGCTAGAAGCCTCCCTGATGCACATATGGTAACTAAGACTTTTACTAGGAGCTTTGCTATAGGACCCTGCTGTCACATATCAAGCCTTATGATAGGACTGTCTACTTCATGCAAATTAGGTTTTGTCCCCAGGTCACCCATTCCTATATATTTACTCTACTCTGGAATAAAACCGAGATGATTCACTGATGTCATTGTATGGAGAGGCGTTTTCTATCAAACACACAGGCATATTATCCCTGCTCCTTGCTTCTGCTCCCTCCACCCTGGTGAATCAATGGGCCAATGTTCTGGAGGAAGAAGCAAAACTACAGTATACACTGGAATCATGACGAAGTAGACTCTAACGCCAGCGAAGGAAGAAACTTGTTAGAAAGGCATGGCCAAGGAGGCAAAAAGCTTTCCTCTTCCATGCCCTTGTGTAGACTTCCAGCAGAAAGTATGGCCCAGATTAAAGGTGGGTCTTTCCATCTCAAGATCTGGATTAAAGGCATGTCTTTCCCCAGCTCTAAAGATCTGGATTATAGGTGTGTCTTCCTATGTCGAAGATCTGGATTAGAAGTAGATCATCCTACCTCAGATGAAGCAAATGACCCTCACAGGTGTGCCCACCATTTTTGGATTTTAGTTAGTTCCAGATATAGTTAACAACTATGAGTAGCTACTACAGGGGGTATTCTAGTACAGTCTTCAAAGACACCCATCAGGGAACCACTTCCTCTAGCTAGGATCTACTTGCTGAAGTTTCTACCTCTGTCCTAAATAGTGACAGTGCCTGGGAACCAGGCCTTCAACATGTCAACCTGTCTTATATTCAAATCATAACACAATTTAAGCGCTTGACTCAAGGCCTTGAGATCAAAGTATCCCTCTCTTGATGAGAAGCATATCTCTGCCATTCTCGCCTGGGATTTGGGATGCATGTTCTTTCTCATGGTGTCGATATAGCAAGGCGTTCAAGTTCCATAGCACTGTTAGGACAGAACTTTGCTTCAGCTGCTTAGCTGACTAGTTGTCCCTAGGGAAAGTAAATGCAAACTGAGTCTTAAATACATAGCTCCCAACCCGAACTCTTGGAGCACAGCCCATGTGGAAGCTAAATGGAGCATTTAGGCTTAGAAGTTGTCAGTGAAATCCTTACTACCTTCTCTTTAAGCTCTCCAGAAAATCTTGAACGTTTTGACAACCCTCGCAGAAGCCAGCAGGAAGCCAGCAGGCACCGCTCTTGAACTTTTGAACTCTGAAACTGCATCTATTTTCTGAGTTCTGTTTGTTGACTCTTCTTTGATCTCATCTTATTAGAAAGATAATGCGCTAACATTTTAGCATATTTAAAATAAACGTCTCCAACAATCCTCCAGGGAGCTCAGCTTAACTTTAGCCTTTTCCCAATCTCTAAAGCTTTTTACTGTGCTGTGTACTTACCTTCATGGAAATTGTCTGTTAAATAATTCTCCCTAAGAGGGAGTTTACTTTTCTGAACACACTTCAGGCGGGAATATTTATATTTCATTTCATCATTTGAGCAAGAATCCTGCAAATGCCTTTGAAAGCATACTCATGAAACTAAAGGGCCCAAAGCAGGGGTGAGGGGTGCGTATCCAGGTGAGGACCAAGAGGAACAGTAGGGCAGAGCCTTCTGTGCAGAAAGGGTCTCAAGTGTAGATTATTATTAATCTTAAAAGGAGAAAACAATGTGTGGTAACATATTTCAGAAAGCCTCAAAAGATGCGCGTCTAGCCAGGGTGGCAGTGTGCTCCTGTAATGCTAGCTCTGGGGGAAATTGGAGGCAAGAGGATCAGACATTCAAAGCCAGGTTCAGGTAATTGTGAGTCCTAGGTCTGTCTCTCAAAAAAAGGAAAATAGTATACCCTGTAAACATTGTGCTCCCTAACCAAGTCAGTGTAGCTCATGTGGATTTAATGTTTATGAGTCCATTGTAGCACACTAGAAGTTGATGAGTTTATTGAACACTATGAACTGATGTCATAAGTTGATTGATATTTATTTTAAAATGTTATTAATTTAAAAAGCCATCCTGCAAATTTTTGTCAATATCAAAATGGGTAACTTTATTTTTCCTTTTCAGTTACAAATTATATAATGTAATCATTAAAGAGCAACACTATTAGTATTGTTAATACCTTTGAAGTTCTCATCCTTGTCATCTAAATGTGACCAAAATTTTCTCGTAGCTCTGTCCATAGCTTTAAAAAATTATCGTGTTTTTATTATTTATTTGTGTGTGTTTACCTGTGCATGCCATGGCACAGGTATGGACGGAAGAGGACGACTTGGAGGGATCAGTTCTCTTCTTCCACCATTTGGGTTCCAGTGATTGAACTATGGTCTTCAGGTTCTGTGGAACAAACTTTTTATACACTGCAAATGTGTGTTTTTCTTCTTGGTTAATAAAGTGCTGGCCTATAGCTGGGCAGGAAGAGATTGTGTGGGAGAGCCAGATTAGGAGGATGCTGGGAAGAAGGAGGGTGGAGTCTGGGGAGTTTTGATCCAGTGTAAAAAAATGAGGTAACAAGCTGTGAGCTATGTGATAGAACTTTAATAAGAAATATGGGCTGATTTAAGTTGTACGAGATAGTTAGTAAGCTATTGCCCAAGCATTTATAATTAATATTGAACTTGTGTGTTTGGTCATTTGGGAACTGGTGGGTTTCCCATCAGGCTTGATGGCAAACCTTTACCTTTACCTCCCGAGCCATCTTGCCAGCCTGTGCTATCCTTGTCTTACCTACTCTATCTTCTTCCTGAGATGGCACTGATCGCCTTGCACTGGTCAATATGTTTTATCCAGGCAGTCACCATCACTGGTTAGGAAATGCACCTGAATTATATAGTCCAGCTGGATTGATTTGAGAACTGTTATATTCATTCTGTGATTAGAACTGAGAAAGGAAATGGATACCTCAGATGACGAGAAAAATGAACCATAAACTGGCTTTACATTGGGACCCCAGGAGCTAGATTTCTTCATCACACATTAACACATTTGCCAAATATGAGCTTGATGTATCTGAGGAGCTCCCCTGGGTATGGTCAGCAATTCCTTCCACTTTGAACATGGAGTTAAGCAAACTCTTCAGCTGTTAGGTATATAGTCTAAACAGTTTTCTACAGCCCTGAAATGGAATTTCTGAAATATTTAGTATTTAGAGTTCTTAAGAAACCTGAAGTAGGAAAGGGCCAACTCAGACTTTCCTAGAATGTGGAATTTGTGGGGCTGGTGCCAATTGCCACCTGAGGACTGTTCTGTAGTTCCACATTCCTGTGGAGTCAGAGGTTCCCAAGACGTTCCCCCAGATCTCAGGAGTGGTGAAATGGGCTGGGAGGTTGTGATAGTGAAGACCGGGTATCCTGACTTCTGCTTTACAATTTTAATTTGATTGAAAAAAAAATAGAGTAAAACTCAGAAAGTGGCAAGTGAATAGTGTATAACGAAGTTGTAAAAATATTCTAGATAAAGATAGATTGCATATTTTATTCCTGTTGAGAAGTGTCTCCTAAATACAAGTAAATTCTCAACCAGTGACTCTCACCAGAGTTACAATCAAAAGCAAGATACTCCTTGGTAGAAGCCGCTGATGTTACCCAGTATCCCACAATGCACAGGACAGCCACTCTGCTCCTCCCCTAAGAGAGGATGCTCTAGCTCTGGGTATTCACTCCATGAAGCTGGAAAAAAAAAAAAACCTGCTCTTTTACCACAGATGGTAGCAAAGCAATGCATGCCGTAGCTGATGCCTCTTTCTGACACTTTTGCTCAGTGTTTCTCTCTCAATTTCTCTCCATCTCTTATGTGTGGAAGGGGGCTGAATTTCGGCAATTAGAGCTTCCTCACTAATCTTTGATTTTTCTTCATTATTAGAAAAGCTGATAACTTTTGAAATCAGTTTAGTATTTTAAATCTCTGCTACAGTTAGTCTACCCCCAACAGGGACAGTGTTCTCTGGGAATATTTCTTTCTCTTAGTTTTAAGAAGGACGGGAGTTTTCATTTCCATGAATGATTCCGGGCTTAACACTTTCCCTGCTTTGCAGGCCTACTCACCACGGACGAGTAGAAATGGAGGAAGACTTCACATGTCACCGCCCAAGGAAGAGCTCACCGTCTGTGGTAATAGCATCACTTGGGTAGTATGCCAGGCTATAGAATGGAGTGAAAACTCACTATCTAGGCATAATGAACAGATTATCTACTCCCGGGTTTAAACACTGTTGCACAAGTCTGGCTATTCTCACGGGCCGCTCATAGCTCATTACTTTCCCCTGGTAGCATCTCGAGGCTAACAGACCTGTGGAGTATTTTGGGAGCTTACCTGCAGCTACCTAGGGTGACACTGCCAGCTTTAATCAGTCACTTAGTTACTTTCCCCCAGTATAAAGACAGCAAAGAGAATCAGCTCAGCAAGGCTGAGGGGGCATGAAATTGTGTTACGCAACACTCCCAACAATGACTAGATTTGCTATTTTAAAATAAGTGACTTAAATGTCTTCTTCTCCCCCCCCCACCTTGAAATTGTAATTTTCCTGGGCTGTTGAGTGTAAAGGTGACCGTGCTGTGGTGGGGTCTTAGCGGTTTGTAGTCGACAGCTAATCAGGTTGATTCATTTGGTGAGGTGGGCAGTAAGCTCAGTTATAAAACAGAACTGAGTTATTACCTCACCGAGCTATAACACCACACATTTCCCCGCATCCTGCTCCTTGAGGGAACAGAATCGTCATGCAGACTTTTCAGAAGAATGGTGTAGATATGAGGTGTTACTGGTGTAGCGGAAAACACACTCGGCCATGGAACAAAAGCCACTTGCCTTCCTGAATTTGCTCGCACTCTTTCCGTAACTGATGTAACTGCTCTTGGTAATGGGAGTGGGGATGCAGCTAGGTCCCATCCCGGCTTTATTGTAGTTCCACACCACAGCTAGTGGACTGTAAAATGCACTTTTCCTTACTGCTAATTGAATCAGAGCAGACTCAAGAGTCAGCAGTGGCTCAGTATTACCAACATTCCCCACAGGATGGCATCCATCAGTTAAAAACAAAATGCACAGTTTAGCAGGAGCCATAAAAACAGAGACGGATTAGATTTTCAATGAGATTTTACAATGTTTAGGGTTGGTTTTGATACACACTTTAATTTGATCATGGTGAGGGAGGAGAGAGGCTGTTTGCCAGGATCTGGTGCTGATGAAGAGATGGAGCCCATGGTTTGTGCAAAGGGAGAAATGGACTCAGGTTGAGGAGAGAGCAGCCTACCAATAAAGCTTAGCATGCAAGAGCCCCAGATCACCAGAAGGCAGTTGACCGGATTAATTTATTCTCTTCTGTTAGAAGATTAGCAACTATCAGGAGATCAAATCAGAACAAGAGAAGCCTCGTGCTAAATGAAAGAGGGAAACACAAGATGATCTACTGATTGGATTAGCTAAAATCAGAGGACGTTAATATTTCTAGTGTTTTAAGGTAGGGAGCAATAAAATTATAGTATTTAGTGATTTTTCTACATGACCATAGACATTAATATGCCAACCCTAGATTTTTATTTATTTGTTTATTTAGCATGGGGAAGAGGTCTCACGAGAAAGGAGCAACGTATTCAAGCCAGGACTAGAGCTAAGACAGTGATAAGGATGCTTCTGAGAAAGACCACAGCCAAGAGAAAAGGAACGTAAGTGCTTGGTTTGAAGATGTGCATACACCTTCAAATTTCTGTCGAAGGCTAATAAAAATAGCAAAGCTTCTGTGTGTGTGTGTGTGTGTGTG
>NC_022010.1:87657908-87663863 GCF_000317375.1 Microtus ochrogaster
GAGAGAGAGAGAGAGAGAGACCTTCAAATTTCTGTCGAAGGCTAATAAAAATAGCAAAGCTTCTGTGTGTGTGTGTGTGAGAGAGAGAGAGAAAGAGAGAGAGAGAAGGTGTGTGTGTGTGTGTGTGTGTGTGTGTGTGTGAGAGAGAGAGAGAGAGAGAGAGAGAGAGAGAGAGAGAGAGAGAGAGAGAGTGTGTGTATGGCTATGTTTGTGTGCATGTGTGTGGGAGCCGCATATGTAAAGGTACATCCCTAGAGGAGAGATATCAACCTTGAGTGTTGTTTGTCAGGTGTCCTATACCACGAGACATGTCGTTGTTGCTATTATTTATTTTTGCTTGCTGTTATGGGTCCTCTAAGTGGCCTGGAGCTTGTCACTAAGCGAATCAGGCAGGCCAAAGATCGTAGTGGTCTCTGCCTCTCTCTGTACTCCCAGCACTAGGGATCGCAAGCACCACGTCTTGCTCTTTGAGGTGGGTGCCCAGGGTCAAGCTCTGGGCTTTATGCTCGCCCAGCAATCTTTTGAATGACTGAACTGTCTTTCAGTGCCTGAAGTAAGAATGTTTTCTAATGATTATTCACTTTCAAAGAAAGAGAAGCAGTGTTAACTGTGCAATAAACACACTTGGGACAGCTTGGCAGGGCGAAGGAAGCTGGGACACTTGACACTGTTGTGGAATCGGAATTTCTTACTTTTCGTTAGCTTCCATCCACTGTGGTATTTTCTTGAACATAGCTGAACTCTGAACAGTGAGTACCAGTGTATTCTTTCGAGACCGTCTTCCTGGGGACGGTCCCCCTTAGTCTTGCTGCCCCTTTCCCATCACATCCTTAAGGCCTTTTATGGCTGAACCTGTCAAGTACACTTCCCCATCAACTTTGAAAAAGATACCGAAGTACTCCTGGAGGAATTATTTTCTCACTAGGGACAGTGAAATCCCAGTTCATTTTCCCAATAGCACCTGCCAGTTTGTTTCAGCTGTTAAGTGTCTGGGAGTTCCGTTATTGAGAGGGGAAGAAAAAGTAAGCTTTTCTGTATGTTCATTTGCCTGTGAGGTATCTAGTACACACTTCGTAGAGAACAAGGGTGTTGTCTTCTCTAGGTTTGAATTATCTCACAAGCATAGCTATTGCATTTTTAAAAAGTCAAAACACAGACAGAAGCTTTTAGCTCTAACATGTTTATGTCTGAAGAATCTTTAGTCACAGTTACAGATACAGTGAATTGTATCCGGGTTATGAAGGCAGAATCTTTGTAAGATCTTGCGTAAAGCATGGGCGGCTAACCAGAAATCTAGAAATGACAATTGCCAAGGGCCTGGGATTCTGTATTCTAGCTTAATCTTCCCCCAAATGCAGGGTTTTGAATGTGGAAGTCAGTTAAATCCTAAACAAACGCAAGAGGTGTCTCTGTACCTGCAAGCTCGTCATGGCTGTGACAGTATTTAAATTCAGCTACCCGACTTCTGGTCGCTTGGTTTGAGGGCTGTAATAAGAGTCCTGCACATATGGGAGTGTGCTAGCACGGTGTGTTTTCAGTCACGTTGGGAGCTGGTGTTGAAAGATGCTAAGAGAAAATATTATTATGTTCTGTGAAAGCTAAACCCTTTCAAGCTGCTAACATTGTGTGTGTGTGTGTGTGTGTGTGTGTGTGTGTGTGTTCAAAAAGTTTGCTAGCAGTGTTGTGAACTAGGCACCAGTGACAGCTAGGCATACCCAGCACATCTCTTCAGTGTGGATTTTTTTTTTTTTTAAACAAAGAACGAAGTGTCAGCAGGCCATGCCTTCATCTCCCTCCGTCCTAAGTTCCATGATGGCATTCTAGTAGGCAAAGAAGAGGCAAGAGAAAATAAAATCACAGTCTTCTCTTTTTGATATCATCAGCATGTTAAACTGTAGGCATGAAAGGCCCTCGACAGACATCTCTGTTAGTAAATAAACAGAGTGGTTTTGACTGTGCTCTGGCAGGCAGGCTCTTTCTCTTTGTCTCCCCGGCAGCGTTCTCTCCAATTTGACAGGCGATTGCAGAGGCCAGTGAAAACATCCATGTCCCTTTCAGGTTGAGAGCTTTTGCTGAGCGTCTGTGAGGGTGACTTTCATGCTGGTGGGTGTCAAGTCACACAATGTGAAAAGAGGCAGCCGTCCCGGGCTCAGCCATCACTTTCCTATGAGAGCAGCGCTGACGAGCAAGTGGCCAATTAGAAGCTGCAGACATTTGACCATCACTGGCAGCTTCTCTTTCTGACTGTGGTGCTCCTCATTAGACTCACAGGAGCAGCGAGGAGAGGAAGTGGAGGCAGACTTTGTTCTCAGAAGACGAGCAGTCGCTTCTCACTGGTGCCTGCGGGTTGTACTCCTCGAGTATCAGAAACCCATGACATTCCTTTCCCCACTCTGTTTACATATACTTTTTACAGACATACACACGCGCGCACACACACACACACACACACACACACACACACGATCTGGGGGTGTCTGCTAGACAATAGACCACATAACTTTTTACCCTCACTTTTCAGCCATCATCCTGTACCACTTGTTTCCCTAACCCTTGCCACTAGAGAAGAGGGTATGACAGCAAGCACACATTTCCTTAGCTCACAAGGCTCAGATCCAAGTCAGCCTTTCAAAGAAAATATCCATGAATCTACTAGCTTTTGCCTATAGCGAAGCTGTCCATGTCTCAGTGCCTTCAACAACTGTCTGCAGGGCAAGCACTTGAACTGGCCTAGTTGGGAGACTCTTCTAGTCTTTACTGCACTGACTTGTATGTCACGTGATGGGTTGACTTCTCACGGACTCTTCTGGGATAACTTCAGCTGCTGTGGTCCATTTCTGTACCATATAGAATCTCATCTTCCAGTGAACTAGCCTATAGAATCTCATCTTCCAGTGAACTAGCCGGGACTTCATTCTGTTTTGTCTGGGTAAAGTTCCAAGACAAGAGTGAAGAGATACAAAATTTCTTGAGGTCTACATTTAGAAAGACTCATTGCTATTTTTGGTTACATTCTACAGGCCAAGGCAGATTACTAGGCAGGTATGAATTCAAAGGAATCAGAGTAAATCTGCTTCTTGAGAGGATGAGGTAGAAATTCAGTTCCAAAGGAAATGAATTCAGAGTCAAGGAATATGTCATTTCTGTAATTTGTTGTGTAAAGCCACATAATCATAGAGAAAAATTTGGAAATTACAGGAAAAATAATCAAATGGTACATTTTTCTCTTCTCATGGGTGGGTAGCACAGGTGCGTTCAGGTTTGGACAGACCATAGCCAATCACCATAGGAAGTCACTGTATCACATCTTTACTCCACATGTATGGACCAAAATGGATACAGGCTGGTTGTTTTTCCATAGAGTACACAAAACCTTAAGCACTAGAGGCAGAATCCAAGGAGGTAGATGCCCTCACCTCTTCCCTGGAAGCCAGCTTGGTAATGTATGGCATTCTGCGACCTACTATTTGTGTCCCTTTAAAATACACGTGTTGAAACCCTGTTCTCCAGAATGGTGGGATTAACCGGCAAGGAATTTGCTGGTGGTTAGTCTGGAGGGCACAGTCTTCACAAAGGAGACAATGTCATTTCAAAGAGGTCCCTGGAAGCTGCCCTGGGGCTCTCACAGCTTGAAGATGGCACTTGAGAGAAGGTGCTGTCTCTAAGGCACAGCATTCTCATCAGGCATTACGGCACTGGTGGTTTGATCTTGCACCTTTGAGCTCACAGAACTGTGAGAATAAATATATAGTGTTGATCAGATCCCCAGGTTATGGGGTTGCAGTGTAAGTAGCAACCTAAACAGACTAATACATGTGGGTAAACACACTTAGTTTATCCAGTTGGTCTTGGAAGAAGCCAAGCATTAATGGATGCTAGATTTAAGCAGCATTTATAGTATCCTTCATACTTTTACTATACTCTTTTTCTTTGGGAAAGAAGGAGCAGGAGGAAGAACAGTGTCCTACTTAGCTTCCTTTTGTCAACTTGATATAGCCCAGAGCCATCTGAGAGATCACAGACAGTGGCCATGTTTGTGAAGAACTGTCTGGACTGGTGGTTGGCATGGGAAGGTGTAGCCCACAGTGGGAGGCACCATACCTAGGCAGGTTTGCCTGGGCCATATAAGAAAGGCAGCAAGCTGTATTTTACAGGTTTTACTTTGATTTCCAGTCTTGACTTTCTTAATTGGTGGTGTTATGACACAAAAGTATAAACCAAATAAAATATTTCTTCTCCAAATTGCTTCTGGTCAGACTGTTTCATTACAGCAACGAAGGGAAACTAGAACAAATAGGCAAGGATGGTCAGCGGCCTCTGGTCTGAAATAGTCTTGAATGTGTGTTCCCTGTGGGCTCCAGGGAGTTATGCTGCTATGTCTTTGCAGTGTTCATCCCAAGCAGCTCTTGGTAAAGAAGCTGGGAGCTGCACTTGGGCTGCGCTTATCTTTATTTTTACTTCATTTATTTTTCCTAGGAAGTAGATGGCACACATTGTGCTTCATGCTATCGTTTCCGGATTTGGGCGCATGCATCAGTTCAGATGTTATCTCCAAGGCATAATCCCTGGGATCAGGGAGCATGCTGCAGCATTATCCGGCAGCAATTATTTGCTCAAGCGTTTACCATTGTTTTCTCAGAAGGTGGCCTCTTTCTCTCTCAAGGCAGGGACAAAATTATTGATGAGATTTCAGTTCAGGGCTTTGGAGGTAACTGGAAGTCTAAGTTGTATTCACTGGCAGATACATTTTAAAGCTGAGACTCAAATCAGAGATTCCCCCCGAGGTGGTGGCTTCCGATGCTTTGTTTAACAAAGCAAACGATGAGTCCAAATTATTCATTACCATATTCATAAGTAATCTATTTAGTAAGACAATATGGAGATAATAATAAAAACAAATATTGAATGGGTCTCTCGCCATGTCAACCTTTCCAGCACTTACTGTTTGTCGGCTCATTGTTAGTCTGAAATAAATGATTTGAAATCAACGGGTGTATACGCTTCTGCGATGTAAGAAACTAAGCAATGAGGGAGATGTTGTTAGGCTTCCTAGTAAAGCTTTCTGGGTGTATGTGAAAGTGCTGGACAGAGAAAAAGATGCTTAAACTCATTTTCAGTGAATTTGAATGTCCAAAACTTTTATTGTGTTTAGTTGTCTTGCTTAAACACAAAAGCAATTCATTTCAAAATAAAAGTAGTTTGCTAATAATATTCGCTAGTATGACCATCTCTTTTTGTTTGTAGGGCATCAGTGTATGCTAACTTCAGACTTTCTACTTAGCCAAGGCTAGCCTTAAATTCCAAGTATTAATATCTTCACTTTCCATGTCCTGGGATGATGGTTATGCACTAGTATACATGGCTTCTCTGCACTAATTTGTCTAATTGATACTTTTCTCACTTCTTTTCCATTCTTTGTTTGGTGCCTACTTTTTTTGGTATTTCTATTATCCTATGTATGTGTAGCAGGAGTAACTCAGCATGAAGGCTGGTTGCAAGTGATCATCTGGCTGCAGCAGGGACAAAGTGTGCATGATTGCCACTTACAGTGCCTCAGAAGGACAGCAAAACTGCCCATCTCTCCAGCATGGTCACAAAAGCTTTGAGCAAGGTGTGACTTCTTCATCTTGTGAAGTCAACACTGGGATAGACTGTTTCCCTGCCTTTATTTGCCTGTCTTAGAACCATCTCAGAAACAGCCAAACTTACTTTTCTGTGGTCGGGGAACTGATAGAAGCACTTGATTCACCCGTGCCTTGTGTTTTTCTTTGTATGAAATTAGCAAGAAGAAAGATATGCAAACATGTCATTATGAGAGAGGGCAGATACTTTTCTGCTCTCAAAGGGGTTAGATAAACACCCGGGAAAAAAAGCCAGGGTAAATATTTGGGAAAAAAATGTTAGAAGGACATATTTAGATTTATTTTAAGGGTAAGAGACAGAAAGAGACAGACA
>NC_022010.1:87664781-87670004 GCF_000317375.1 Microtus ochrogaster
ACACACACACACACACACACACACACACACACCATAAAAACAGAAAATAGTGTACAACAAAAGACCAGTAACATAAAACATACCCAAACAAAGCAACATCTAACAAACATAATTTGCAAAAACACCAGTGGCTTTGTTTTGTGTTGGTCATCTGCTGCCGGGTATGAGACCTACCCTTATGTGTGGTTTCCATACTCAGTGAGACTCCATTGGAGAAACTAATTTTTCTTTTACCAGTAGTTGCCAATTAGAGATAGCTTCTTGGTTAGGGGTGGAGGCTCATGTGAACTTCACCATCTCAGCATTGGGACCCTATATTGCTTGTGAACATTTGTTCAGAATGTAAAGAAACATCTAGAGTTTCCATTTCTAATCTTGGTTTTTTTCCCACCTGCCCTTCTTGATAGTGGTTTCTTTTCTGCAAAGATGCAAACCTATTCCATGGGTTTAAAAGGGACCTTTGCTCACCAGCTTCGGTAAAAAGGAGAAAGGATAGACAAGTGAAGCTGAAAGGTGAGAGAATAAAATGTAACCAGAAAAAGCTTACGGCTGAGAACTAGCCAGCAGCCCACAGCACTACCAGCATCTGGCATTCCTCCGTACCCACCAAACAATCCTAATTTCAGCTAAAGAATGAAAATCTCACTTTTAAAAGCAATTCTATAAATTCACTACAAATAAACAAGAGCAATTGTCTGGCTGCCAATTACCATCAGAAAGTGTCCATTTGCTATTGAAAGTGCTTGTTTAGGTCATTATGTTTTCTTCCTATGGCTGGTATAAAAAGTTGGACACATTAAACCTGCATTGTGTTTGGGAACTTGCAAAAAATGCTTGTCTTTACAGCACTCTATTTCAATTCTCTTGATTGTTCAGCATAATTAAAATAAAGCCTTCAAACACAAACAGCTTGTCAAACACTTCTGAAAGTTTCTCCTGACTCAGGCCTTCAGTGGGAAGAACACATTGTAAACAGTATACACACTTTTCATTTAATAGAATATCTGCTATAAAAAAGTTAGGTTTAAAGAAACTTTAAATAAATCCAGTCGTACACTTCTTGACTTTGTATTTTCATTTATAAATATCATAGAAAATATATGAAATAGAAGTGATAATGATGATGATAGTGATGTTGGCGATGAAACTGATGATAATATCATATAATTGCCAGTTATCGAGTATAGTTATCTGTATATGAATTCCACTTTTGTAGATGTTAAATTCTCATTAAAGTACAGAAATACTTGCATTTCTACGCTGACTTTTTCCTGTGGCATTGTGTCCTGCACAATATTGTGTGACAACTATTTGCATAGCATTTACATTTCCTACAAGAAATCCAAGGATTATTTAACATACATGGATGCAGAGCTAGAACATTTAACAGAAAAGTCTAGAGTGCCTGTGGGGTTTGCTATCCCCAGGTATCCCAGAACCAGTTCCCTGTGAATCTTGATGTTAACTGTGTGTTGTGACTTGGCACTCTCTAACAAGAGTCTCTTTCTATAACCAGTTCGGCTTATGACTAAGTTATTTACTATGTCCTGGCTGTTATCAATTGCCTTCTTATGTTGCCATCTAGGCATCTGAGTTTGGGGAAGATTGTAATTGTTGGTACTGATAGCTGGTCTTTGTTGGGTGGGTGTTTTGTTCCTTGTTCTCTGCTGTCCTCTCTCGTTTGTAGGGGGGTTTAGTGGTTACGGTTTACCTGGTAGATAATTCTGTTGGAATCTTGGTATGTGAGGCCCCTGGCAGTTTCTGGTAATATTTGTTTCTAGCTATTGGGAGCTGACAAGAATAGAGATGGGCCTGCACAGGTGGCGATGGGATCTACAGGAGGAGGGAGAAGGGATAACATGGTGTTCTGCCAGAATCTTCTCAATAGCTGGGAATGGTGCAGAGTGTAGGGAGGCAAAACCAGGTAGTCTGATACAGAGCAAGAAATGGGACAGGGTAATGGATTCGGAGGAGATAAGTGAAAGTGAATCTCTGAAGCTCACCTTCCTGCTTCACTGGCCTACTTGCCTTTTCTGGTAGGTTTGGCTGTCAGATTCCCTGCTGAAGGTGAGAGCTGTGATAGCAAGACACATAGGAAGAAGGTTAGAGGAGAAGATCCATGTGGTCCACTGGAGGTGGGGGCAGAGAGGTGGGGACCACAGCAGATGGTCTGTTACAGAGTAGGTGATGAGACAGGGAGGTTGGACTTGAAAAGAGGAGGGAAAGGTGAGGATCTGCAGTAAGCCTACCTGCTTCCCCAGTTGTAATGGCCAATAGGTTCATGCGAAACGCATGCTTATGTTGGGGGTTGGGATCTTAGGATGAGTGGAGGAAGTGAAGTTTGGAGGAGAAGGTCTCAGTGGTCAGCTAGAGGTGGGACCAGAGGGGAAGGCAAGGTTGCAGCAGGTATTCTGCTACCAAGCTGGGGACATTGGCTTTGCAGAAGAGAGAAAGGCAAAGATGTACAGTTATCCTACCTGCTTTCCTGGCTAGAGTCCACAAGCATCCCTTACAGCAATCCCTCCTCATTATTTCTCAATAACACTGAAGAGCACCACTGACAATCTGAAGGAAGATCTATTTCTTTTGGCGCCACAATTATTAAGATCATCTGGTAAGGTCCTAGAAAAGCATTTGTCAAAATTAAGAAGGAACCAGTATAGAAATAGTAGTGAGTGGAATATTTTGTGTGCATTACATTGTGGGTGTGATTAGTGTGGAAGAGGGAAAATTTCAATATTCTTGCATAAATGTATAATTAGCCACTATTATTAAAACTAAGTTAAAATATTCAAATATCTTGGGAAGAGATGATAACCTCTATCTCTCAGAATTTCAGGGAGTATATGATGTCAGAAACAGCTAATAAAACTTTGACTGATGTGGGATATATAAACTAATTCCAGACGAAGGCAGAAGCAAGAAATATTGGAAAGTGGCTAGTTAACAACTAATAGATTTGATTGTTATTTTCAATTGATTAGGCCTGGAACCTAACTTCTTATGAATATTTCTTAAAAAGTTATCCAGAGGAAAAAATAGAACAAAATCAATATTCAATTCAGTTGTCACAAATACTTTATTACCTTTGGTTACTAATGCCATCTATTTGGAAGAGGTGAGCAGACATCTCTGAAAGCTCCCATTTGCCAGTGACAGAATTTAGCCATAAAACTCACTTTTCTATTTGTGGTTAGAGTCTAAAATGCTGAAATAGACAATCATAAAATGTGCTTTGTTCCTAGAAAATCATGCGGCTATGTGACTTTTTACACATTACTTTCTTCCTTTTTCTCTTCAGGGACTTTTCTCAAACTTAATTCTCATCGTATACTGAACAGATCTCAGTAAATTCTAACACAATGTAGTCTGTTAGCAAGTTTATAAACCTTGGATTCATATATAACATCTTATTTTCCCGTACTTTCAATATTACACCTGCTACTAAAGCTTCTTGAATCAACCTCCAAATATGCCTCAAGCCATACCCTTTATATTCCTCAAGACTGCCACCTTCTAAATATATTTCTGCCATCTCTTGGCTATACAACTGGCAATAAACCATAAATTCATCTTTCTGCATTCTCTTGAGACTTTCTAACTCATTTTTTTCATACAGAATATTTAGAAAAATATATATAAATAATAATTTTAATTGCATATTTTTTCTTTTAAAAATATTTAGGGGTTAGAGAGATGTTGGAGAGGTTAAGAGCACATACTATTGCAGAGAACTGGAATTTCATTCCTGTACCCATGGTAGCTGACTCTCAATTGTCTCTAGCTCCAGCTCCAGCTCCAGCTCCAGGGGGATCCTACAACTCTGACCTCCCTGGGCACCTGTGCACATGTACATACATACACACACATGCACACACACCCAATGTGCTTAATATCTATTGTTTAATTTTTGTATATGTGTGTGCATCTGTGTGTGGATGCACAGTGTGTCATAGATTGCTAGCGGATGTTAGAGGAAAACTTGTTGGATTTGGTGCTCTCCTTCCACTATGTGGAAATTCAGGATGGAATTCTGCTTATGAGATTTGACATCATGTGCTTTTGTCTGCTGAGTAATCCCATTAGCTTCCAAATTATTTCTTAACTTAAAAATTTTAAGTGGTTTCCCATAATGCTTAGAATGAAATCTGTACCCTAATTTTTGACTTAGGGCCCTAACTGAAATACCTTTTTCTACTAAGATCAGGTGTAGTGGAGGATACTTTGCCTTTGCTTTATTAACATTCAGGTAACTGAAGAATGAGTTCAAGGTTCTTCCACACTTACCTCTCCCTGGGATTGGTTGCTGTCTTTGTTAGTTTCATATGTCAGCGTGCCACAACCTAGTATCATATGAGAAGAAAATCTCAGTTGAAGATGTTATCCAGTTTAAGTTGACCTGTTGGCATGTCTGTGAGGTGTTGTCTTGAATGTTAACTGGTGTAGGAAGACCCAGCCCACTGAGGGCAGAACTATCCCCTGTACAAGAATTCCAGACTATTTAAGATAGGAGAAAGATAATTAGATAAACAGAGGCAGCATGTGTGTGGTTATTCACTTCTGCATTTGACTGTGGATATAATAGTCTTAAGTGTCTGCCTTGATTTCTTCAAAGATGGATGGTGATCTGAAGTTGTGAGCTATACAAATGCTTTCTCCCTTACATTGCATTTTGGTTAGGGGGTTTTATTACTGCGATAGCAAAGAAACTGGAACAGCTGCTATCCCTTCTTCCAAGTTCCATGCTCATCTGACTGTTCTTTCCCTGCCTCTATTGGACCAGAGGAGACAATGCTTTCCAACTGTGGATAGACTGTAGTTATTATATATTCCTTAGTTACTATATATTTATCGTATGTATCATACCCAGTCCTTCTTAAATGTCCCTCTACCAAATTTTCATGAGTTCACCAGATTATATGTGAAATCACTTTCCTGCTAGGAACCTGGTTGACAAAGTAGATGGTAGGAAAGATGGATCAGAAAATACTTAGAGTGGATACTTTAACACTTTTTTATTATTTATTTATTTACTTACTTACTTATTAAAGATTTCTGCCTCCTCCCCGCCACCGCCTCCCATTTCCCTCCCCCTCCCAATAATCAAGTCTCCTTCCCTCATCAGCCCGAAGTCCAAGGACCACCCACCTCCATCCAGTCTAGGAAGGTGAGCATCCAAACTGCCTAGGCTCCCCTAAAGCCAGTACGTGCAGTAGGATCAAC
>NC_022010.1:87670104-87688482 GCF_000317375.1 Microtus ochrogaster
GCCTCCCATTTCCCTCCCCCTCCCCCAATCAACTCCCCCTCCCTCGTCAGCCTGAAGAGCAGTCAGAGTTCCCTGCCCTGTGGGAAGTCCAAGGACCACCCACCTCCATCCAGGTCTAGTAAGGTGAGCATCCAAACTGCCTAGGCTCCCCCAAAGCCAGTACGTACAGTAGGATCAACTTTTGCGGACCAAACAGATAAAGTGTTTACAGGGGAACAGAATGTTAGTGACATGTAACTTAGAGAGATTTTATTATTACTCACATTTTCCTTGTATGGCTTAGACTTATGTGTGGTTCGTCATAAGACGATATGTAGAAATAGTGTGCTATACCCTTGGACCTGTGTTAACAGTAATAATTCTAACGATTGTATATCACCTGTCCTTTTTCTGATGACTCTGGATATAATATGTGATGAAAAGGACAGATACAAGGTTATGGAAGCCTAACATTCAGAGACTGAGGAATCTTTTTTTTTTAATGAAGTGTATCCTTTCCTGCAGTGACTGAAAACGAGGTGTCTGGAAACCAAGCTTAGGACTACACTGCAGAGTGGCAGTATCAAGTACTCATGGGATACAGAATCTTGTCTTCTAATCCTACCTGAGGTTATCTTAGCATCCTACCTACTCTTCTCAAATGAAACATTTGACTAGTACTCGAGTGAGCTGTTTTACAAAGAAATACCAAATCTGTTGGCATTTATGTCTAGCCACGAGAGCCAAGCTCATAATAAAAGTGAGCTAGTAATGTGTAGCAAATATGAATACATATGGTTCCTTCTCTGGATGGATTTTAATGATGCTTCAATAATGATTTTAATGATGACAGGAAAACCTCATTTTGTGTTAGCAAGAATCAGGAGCACATGTAGGAGTGGTCTCTGTGGTTATTAGATCAGGAAGGATGAAGAGCATTGATTAGACATGAATGATATTATTTACCCATGGAGATTATAGCATTTAATAGCTTGGATCAACTTTTTAAGACTAATTTAATCAATTATACTAATTCTTGTCATCAAAAAGATGGAAATGGTAAAATGTCCTTGGCCTGCAACAGAAGTAACTGATAGGCAGAGAGAGAGAGAGAGAGAGAGAGAGAGAGAGAGAGAGAGAGAGAGAGAGCAAGAAAACAAACACTATTCAAGCCACTTACTACTCTAAAATTCCCAGAGACTCCTCTAATTGTACTTGTCTGTATAGCCAGAAAAACTCAAGAAGGTACTAAAATGGCTTTGTGAAGGATTGTTTGGCGAAGCTCTGTGGCTCTAGACTTGGTGGGCTGGAAATCATGATTGTGATGTTTAACTGCCATTAATAAGATATATACTGACTCCAGGTTCTGAGAATGTCAGAAGTAGCTAAGCATTTCTCTGAAGAAGAGATCAGAAGAGTAGAGAATAAACCCCATTCTCAATATTCTGACATCTTTGGATTAGCCAATTTCTTCCAATATAAGAAGAATCAAACTCTTGGAAATAAAAACCATTATTTATTAACTATTTATATGAAGAATTTTATTCTTTTCAGTCATAGTAATTAAAAATTGTTTGCTCATTACTTTTCAGCTCTTGAAGTGTCTTAAAAGCTAGTCTATATGCATACAACTAGGAACATAGCATTATGGTTTTAATATGAAATGTCACCCACAGGCTTATGCGGTTGAATGCTTGGTCCCCAGATGGTGTTGATGTAAAACCTTATGGAAGCGGAACCTAGCTGGCCTAGTTAGGTCAATGTAAGTGAACTTTAGACGTTTTAGTGCAGCCTTGGTTCTGAAATTGCTGTCCCCGCTTCCTGATGTGTCATAGAGTTAACATGTCATCTTGCAAGCTCCTCTCACCACAGATGGAGCCACTGTAGCCACCATGTCTTCCTGTCCATGATGGATTGTACCTTATAAGTTGTGAACCCAAATAAATCTCTCTTTCCTTATAGTTTCTCTGTCAGGTATTCTGTTGTAGTAATGCCCAAAGTGACCAATATACATACATATATGTGGGCATATCTATTTTGTACAGAAATTAAGCTGAAGTTGAAAGAGGCCTGTGGATGCAGGAAAGATTATTGCTGCTGTTGATAGTCTCTCTAGAGGGGCATGTTTGGCAAGGAGTTGGCTAGTTACTGTAGAGTGGTCCTTTCTCTTTCCGAAAGAAAGTGGTGGGTTACTACAATGTCCTTCAAGAACTCATAAATTGCATTTACTGCTGTAGGAAATACCTTAAGTACTCTGTGCTATTTTTTATTGGGCTCTGATAACTTAACGGATTTCATCTTTTAATGGAATCTTTGAGGTGAAACTCTCTTGTTATCACACCATTGCCTACATATGATGACCAAATAAAGGAGCACATAAATAAGTAAATACTTTGTTTATATTAGAAATTAAACAACAGTTGCTTTTTATGTAATTTATTGGCTATTTTTTCTAGTCACTAAAAGTAGATTTTTGGAATGAGAAATCATGTATAACAAAAACATATACACTGATATTATAAAGATCAATAAAATAGAACAAATATGTTAATGGTAGTCATATCAGGACATGGTATTTTAGTTTATAGAAAAATATTCACCAATTTTCAGAGTCAAATGATTTAAGTGTGACATTTTATGAAAATTATATCCTGGACTCCTATATGGTAATTGCTTCATATAGAAAACTCAGATCAGATTAAATATCCAGGCAGTTTGTCTGTATGTTCTCAGATGAGGACACTAAATTTGGAAAGGTTAATTTATGTTTCCACGGTAACAGTATCTAAGACTTAATTCAAATTCCTATACCCTTCTCTGAGTCCATAGTACATGCTAAACTGACCCCCCTTGATGGTGCCTTGAATGAATTGTAATTTCATGTCAATAGAAGAACCAGGATGAGTAGCCAGGTTCATATGCCGAAAGAAGTATAAAACTGGAAAAGGAATGAAACATGGAAGTCAGAACCAAACTGTCTCTTTTAATTGATGTGAATCATGAAGGCCCCAGAATAGTACACACAATGCACTTTTACATGACTTCACCTCCTTATTAACATGGATCATTTTTCCTTATCTGTGAAACGGAGATGTTTCCATAAAGATTTATGGAAAACTCAATGTACAATCATTGCTCCAAATAAAACAATTACTTTCTGGGCTAACAAGAAATGAGTAAGCAGCATTGACTTCCCTGTTTCTGTGTCTCATGGTCTCCTGATGGTTTCTCTACATTCCCCAAATGTGACTTCAATTGTGGGAAAGAATTGGACTTCTCTATCCCCTTTACCTGGAAGAACAAGAGTGTTCCCAGAAAACTGTGGCATACTTTTATCAGTCTCATTTGCTAGAACTAGAGGGACTAGATTTTTATTGTAGAGTTATAAATAGATTTACTTGTTTGTTTTTGAGACAATATGTCACCATGTAGGCCAGACTAGCCTCTTCTGCTCCAGCCTATTGGTCATTAGGATTCCAGACATGCCAGCTGTAAAGGGATCTTTGCTTAGTTAAAAGTAATACTCTGGTTTATATTAAATGTGAGCCACACTGAAACAGAAGTTGGGATACAGATGGATGAAAATGGTGAAACAAGCGACCATGTGTGATGACTGCATTCCATTCTCTGAGATGAGTACATTATGATTATTATCTATTTCATTTACTTTTCATGATACCGTTTGAAAAAGTGACTGTCTGAGATCCAGAAAAGTCTTGCAAATATTTTGTATATAATTTGAACTTAAGTTCCACTGCTTAAGAGTTTTTATAGCTTGTAATTGGGACATAAAAAGTGAAGACAGTTGTAGATTAGTAGATGCCAGTGCACAAATGTTACAAATGTTTCAAGCACTACAAAATATAACAGTTTTAGAATGTATTATCATTTTATCATACCACAACACTGGCTTGTTCTTGTCGCTGTTGTGGAAGTGAAAAAATGGAGTCTGACAAGTGACTACCTTGCCAAATTTGCTTAGCCAAAAAAGTGAAGGCTGAGTTTGGTATCTAAATGCTATCTAACTCCAAACAATCTATTGCATCCTGTAAAACAGATTCCAGTTTGTACAGCATTTCACCTAATGGGATGATTCTAGAAGGACACAGAATATAGCAACTTGCAAGGATATCTGGATACTTCCCTATTTCCCTGCTTAGAATGTCGGGACAGAGTCACAGACAATGGAAAATAAATGTCTGTAAGTTCATGACTGTCTGACATAGGTCCCCCATGTTGCTGAAGGTCTGGAATGATCCTGAAGTTAAAGACACTTAAATAGTTCTGGGTTTGTTAAGCTTTTCCACTACCTTTATTCACTACCTTCATTCACATGAGAGACATTTGTACAACTCTACATATGTAGGTATTTAAGTATTGAAGTCAAACATTTACTGATAAACAATCATAAAGAATTTTATTTAAAAAGTCTTGCCCATATAGATTATTGTACCATTTATTAATCACAAAAGCAAAATTCCATATTAACGAGAAGCAGGTGCTCTTGTTTTATGCATGGATAATTCTATCTTGAGGGGCCCTGAGAAGGTGGCTCAGTGGCTGTGAGCACTTTCTGCTCTTGTGGAGAACTGGTTTCCATTCCTGGTACTCAAATTCAAGGTGCCCTCTTTCAGGCTTCGCCTAGCCACTCCATGTAAGCATGTGGTATACATAAACACATGCAGACACACGTGCACACACAAATAAATAAAATCAATGTTTAAGGGAAATACACAGATGGGAAGGTAGCTCAATTGGTAAAGTGCTTGCCATGTGAGTGTGAAGACCTGAGTTCGAGCCCCATCATCTGTAGCTACATGTCTGTTGCTGTGATAGGACTCCCTGAGAAAAATCAGCTTTGCAGAGAGAGGGTCCATTGGGCCTTATGATTTCAGAGGGGATTCAGCACATCATGGCCAGGAAGACATGGTGTCAGCACTGTGAGACTGATTGGGCAGCTAGGAAGCAGAATGATATTTCTAGAAGCTCAGAAAACTTAGTATCCACTATAGAAATACTGCAATTCACAATATACTGGAGTCTCTTGTCTGGGCTGAGGTACCTCATTCAACATATTTAGCATCATGGCTGGTACATTGCAGAGAGTGTGTTCAGAACCCAGGCTGCAGTGAAGTTGTTCAGCACAAAATCGGTGAGTACTTCAAGAAGTACAAGATTCTTTGGGTTTGATTTTGAATTACTCTCTAATCATTGCATGTTCAAAACTCTTTTACTTGAGTCAAGTTTGTTTATTTTTATGACGTTCACATTTTGAGAAGGTTGAGAGGCTGGGAAATAGAGAACTTTGCCTAGAACCCCCCTGTTCTACCGTTCTGATTATGCTCCAGCATCACAACCCTTCAAAAGGCTTTTACAATGCAAATATAAGAGCAGAATACAACATAAACCACCCATACCAGTGAAACCCATCACCCTACCATCATGTTCCTCTGTTGACCAATAACGTTAGCTCCAGTGTATAAGAATATTCAGCAACTAGCACCCATACAGAAATAAGAAAATCAAGACTTGTCTTAGATGCCAACGAGATAACTGCTCAGCACGTACAGAAGACCCAGTGGTCACTCTGCACAGGGAGGTGAAGTAATGGCACCAGCTTTCCTCCCTCACATGTTAACTTTGAAAAACTCTTTGAAGACTCAAGCGCTTCAGAGACAGGCATCAGGATTTCACAGAGACAAGATGACACAGTTTCCTAAGCAGAATGGGACAGTTTACACAGTGCATACCAAATGCACACAGAAAGCCCTCACTCTGTCTACAGCAGAAAGCAGAGGGAGGAGAAATTCTCAACAGTGTGAGGTTTGATTGCCAATAAAACTGCGATAAATTCTGTTCTTAGGGTATCAAGGTAAGACAAAAAATATTCTCAACGCTCTTCTCAGTCCATCTGGTTGGCTTGTTGGTCTGGTTTGTGTTCACAGATGAGCCTTTTCTCTCTAATGAGCGGGAAAAGTAGCTTCATGCAACATTAATCTCAAAGAGAGGAGTAATTAGGCATTTCTGAATATTTCTGGTTATCTCTAGGTTAATAAATATTCCTTTCTGTAGCTTGAAGCTATAAAGACAAGCCATTGTATTATACAATTTGTAGCATTTAGAAGTCTCTTTTTTGATACAAGACAAACACATACATAATGAACCTTTCTGTTTTTCAGAATACTTCAAATATTTAAAACTTTGCTTCAGGCTTCTAAAAGCAACATTTTCAATAATGACATGTTTTTTTCATTATAATGATAATAATTACAAGCAGTAGTAGTAACTAACACTTATTGTGTATAATCGTGTTGTGTTGTTAGTACAATGAACTATCTGGGACAGGTAACGTCATAAAAATATTTAAGTCACAGTTCACAGGTCCAGTTTTGAAGATGAGGTGGGGCTCATTTATTTGTCCTTTAGTCAGAGAGGTTGGCTGGTAACTATGACAAGAGGGTGTTGTCAGAGTGACCAGTGGTATGATACAGTGGAGAAGAAAGAGAGGGACCATTCTAGGGACCAAGACTTTTACATGGATTGTCATTGAAATTCAATACCCAAAGCATAGCACTGGGTTGTTTATAAGTACTTGACACTGAATATTTTACTAGACTAATTTTACTTCATTTCAGAAAATTATGTAGTACTTACTCTTATTCTTATTTCACAGATGAAATAAATATTCCCAGACCGATAAAGGGCTTGCTCAAAAAATCTCAGTTGGGTTAAGAATGAAGCTTAGTTGGTAGGGTGCTTGCCTAGCATGCACAAGACACTGTGTTTAATCCATAGTACCACATATATTAGTCATGATTTTGTATGTTTGAAATCTCTGAACATAGCCCATAGCCAGTTGGATGTCAATCTGTACTACATGAGACCATTTCAACAATCAAACAAATTAATAAAAAAATCTTCACAGCTCATATGCAGAAAATCGTCCAGAGCCTCAACATATAGGGATAATGGTAATGTTAGAGAAATAGATTGCGCAAATTTTATAAAATCTAGAGCTACAGTTTTAGAATTCTCAAGGAACATTTAATTATCGAATTTCTTCATTGGAAGTGGTCATAATTATAGTTCCTGCTGTGCAGTTAATAGAGTATCTGGAACTCTGATAAATGGTGATGATAGCTTATTGCTACTGAAGGAACAAGACACTGCAAGAGACAGGGCAGCGTGGGATGTTTTATCACTGGGGTGTTCCTTCACAAAAACTCATGGGACCTAATCTCTTCAATGTTCTTTTGCGTTCTGGCCATGGGGTCAATAGCTATCTGATCCTTACATGATGCACTGGCCTCGGACCACATGCTTAATACAAATGGACCTTCCTTCTGTAATCACAGATGTGAGCCTTAGAAATGATGAGCCTCTTCTCTTCATGTGTTGATGCTGATCCACCCTAGGCAGCTGGCTCACTAAATGCAGTTCAGACAGCATGCCATCTGCAGACTGTGCTAAACAACACAAGACTCCCTCCTTAGGGCATGTGTGCTTGGTGCTACCTCCTTGCCCTCAGTGTTGACTAGAATGTTTGTGGGACTCCTTGACATACTCCAGTCTCTGCTTAAGGCTTACCACCTCAGAAGGGCCTTACCTGACCACCTGCCAAAATGCTGCCTACGTCATTCCTGGTTTCCTATTCTGCTCTGCTGTTCTTTCCCCATCTCCTGCTGTGTCCTGGTTTCCCCTTCACTGTTTTTTGATTTTGCACTGACATTATACTGCATACCTTCTTTTATCCTGTCTCATGGCAATATGGGAGTGCTTGTTCAATATTTGTTTTATATTATCATTATTATTGCTATAGTGTGTGTGTGAGAGAGAGAGAAAGAGAGAGAGAGAGAGAGAGAGAGAGAGAGAGAGAGAGAGAGAGAGAGAGAGAGAGAGAGAGAACTCACATGTGCATCCCATGGCACACGTGCAGAAGCTAGAGGACACCCTTTTGGAATCAGTTCTCCCCTCTTATCTTTATGTGGTTTTCAGGGATTGAAATCTAGTGGCCTGGGCTATACATTAAATGACTTCACCTGCTAAGTTATCTCACTGGCCCACATTCAATATTTATGGAATGAACAATTTTCTAAACAGCCAAATAACATCAACCTCAAGCATGCAGGTAGGGAAAGGCAACTTATTTTCAGAGGTTTTAGAGATGCAATCAGAGACTATTTTTAGTAACTAGTGTAAGACTTTAAGACAATCCTGAAGCCATTTCTGACAATTCTGAATCCTCTCAGCCTCTGTGCCATAGTGCTTCCCCTCCTCCCCTGGGAACCAAGGACCTAACAGCTACACTTGCACATACTCAGTTCCTGAACAATCACCCATATACGTATGTTTTGGTTCGGTCCCCTGGGAAACGGGGTCAAAATGACCTCTTACCTCATCTGATCTGGCAACAGCTCTCCAGTCAATTATTGGTAATAGCCCTTTCGAATAAGCCAATCAGAATAGTCAAAGAACAACCCCCCTTGCTTCTGTGGTCCCTTTAAAAGTAGACTGTACCAGCTATTCGAGGTCCCTTGGCTTCCCGAATGCTGGGGGACACTGTCATGACAGAATTAATAAAATCCTCATGCTTTTGCATCGGCTGTGGTGTATGAGATGGTCTCTGGGGGCGACTCCTCCTCGGTGTTTGGACGCCAGAGTCCAACACTAGCACCTACCACACTTTTTGTTCAGTTGTGACGGCCTTTTAGTTTTGTATTTGCTTGACAGTTTTCATAATATAGGGCAGGTGTTTAGCAAAATGTCTGATAATTTGTAGTTGATTTTCCTTTGTGCCTAGCTTTGGAATAAATATTATTTCACAGGAGTATTATAGAGCCTTCTGGTCACACCCTGTCTCGAGGGACACAGTCTTGTTTCCTTCTGCTGTTGCCAGGGCTTTCTTAGATCCCTTGGATCAGATGCGGCATCTGTGCACCGCTGGCTTTCTTTGTGATCTGGAATAATGTGCTGGGGAAAACTGGCAGAGTGTGGGGACCGGTTTGCTCCTTTCAAAAAAGCTGTAATTCTTTGTTAAGAAGAACTTTCTCCCTCTACCCTTTATGTGTTTAATCGCTCTTTTCTCAATGCTGCACAGTATACTTTATTAGTTCCTTTTCTTAAATGGGAAAAAATATTTGTCCCACATTTTGTCAGTAGGATCCTTCTGTTTAGTCCCCCTACTTTGGTTGCTGTTTCAACTAATCCTTGAGTGCTTTTTGCTCTCTGACAGAATAAGAACTTCTGAACACACCAGTGATTTTCCTCCTGCATAAGCCATTTCTTCCAGAAACACCATTTTCCACTCAAAGGAAATGACATTTGGACGTGAAGATATTGGCACAGGGTGAGCTCCTTAATGCTTACGTGGGCACAAGCAGTTTTCCCTTCTGCTCTGGCCTCCCCACATCCTTTCCTCCTCTCTCGCTTCCCACTTGCTTCATTTGGGATTTCAGACAACCAAAGCACATCCTCTCATTGTTTCTCCATCAGTTAAAGACTGAAGTTCAAAGTCCTACACTTTTATGTGCTTCCTACAAGTTGTCAAAGGTTGAGAATCCCTTCCTTTTTATCTCACAGCGCGAGAGCTCAAGGCCCATGCTCCACGTGGGCTTTGCTCAGTCACCTCTGTCTTTCGCCTGAGTTTTACAGATGTTCTGAAGTACTTAAAACAAATGGGGGTAATCAGGGAACCTCAATAGCTGGCAGCTAAAGGAAACACTTACCTGTTTGCTTTGCCATCTGTTCCGTTTTGCATTGAGGACCTTCTAAACAGCATATAGTTTGCAGCACTCCTGGTGACTGGCTCTGGTTCCATCTGGTTCAGTCCGATTAGTTTGTTGCAACTGTTCAGACTTATAGACCCGGCAATTAAAAGAAGTTAGACATGCTAATATTTATGTACTCTTTAACCACTTGCTTCTAAAGACCTGTAAGTTTTACAAGACATTTACTGCAGCGACTGTTATTGCTTTACTGCGACATGTTCTACATGCGTATTCTTTTAAAAAGGTTTCTCTCCCTTTTTCCTTTCTGAGCTGTCAGCCCTTCAGTTACAAATAGAAGATTAACTGTAGTGTGTTTTAATTATTCTACCTTTGACAATGGTGAAAAACAAAGCAAAACAAAACAAATCCCAGCGTTATTTTTCCCCACTAGTGTTTCTGTCTGAAGATTAAGGGTGTCTGCAGCTTGTTCTAGAGTAATAATTTCTATTGGCTCAAGTCCATTAACTGCAGGGGAAACACCTGGCAAGGCGGTTGGTACCAGCCTGTTCTTGTTAACCTTTCAGCCTGCACAATAGCCACCAGCAGGCACCGAGTCAGGGCCTCTAATAAACTGGCATTAGAGCTGCTGACAGCTAATAACTTTTTATGGGTTTCCAGACCTAAATGAAAGAAAATGTTCTGATTAATTAGAATCAAAGAATTTTCAAATTCCACAACCCTACAATTGAATGCATTTTAGGCATGGAAAATGAAAGAAAGATCACCATGGCCTTTCAGAAGATATTTTCCACAAACAAAACAGACTTCCAAAGTATATAAATGTAACTATTTTAATCTACTTTAATTTTTATCTACTATTCTCATTTTTTTAGTAAAAGGGCAAGTACTTAAGAAACTGAAAATCTAGCATATTAGCTATTGATAGACAGCTTAAACTAAATTTTTTCAATGTGTCCAAGAATTTCTACTAGTGAATTATAGAAAACCTTTAATTCCCCAGTAGTTGTGGGAGAGAAGACCTCTTCTGTGGGAGAAGCATTTAAGAAGTATATACTTATTCAGATTTTGCTCGCCAGGGAGAAATGCAGTTTGCATGTGGCCTGCCTCTGTCAGTGGAACCTGCTCACCAATGGTTATGTGGAACCTGAGGTGGGGTTAGGATTTCCAGGAGAGAGCAGGAGTGGCGGAAAAACAGCCGTGGAGTTTCAATGACCTAAACAGATCTACTTTCTTTGTTGAGTCAGAAAGCAAGGTTTTGTCGTTAGAGGCAGTACCAGCAAAGAAAAGGCAGTACTGGAGGGGGAAGCCACTTATACTATTGTCAAAGTTCAAGAACCCGAAGTCAAGAACATCGTCGTAACCCCCAATGTTAGTTTGTGTAGGGCACTCAGGTGAGCATGGTGATAGCAGTGTTACCAATTTATCAAGCTAATGTCCTTTCATGTTATAGGTTCCTATAGTCTCTGTTGACAAACACAGAGAGCAGTGCAGTGGACCAGTAGCAATGGCATAAAGACCAAGGTCGACCCATACACTGAGACCTATGCTTTTCTGTTGTAGAGTTTCTGGAACACACAGTTTTCCCTGAAGGGCGCTTTGCTATCCAGGTGACTTAATGGGGTCATTTACATTGACTCTTAGGGAAGAGACAGCAGTATCTTGAAGGGATAAAGGTATGTCTGCTTCTTTATGGCAGAGCCTCTACTAAATGCCAATTTTATGAGGTTTAGGCAGTTCCGAATATCATGTCTCTACCCAGGGCAAGAGACATATCACAGATCCCATTCCTTAGACCAAACTACTCTAACACAATAGAATACAAAGAATTAAAGAACACACAAAAAGAATTCTGTGAAAGCAGCCATGTTTTATCAGGAGGAAACAGCCCTCCTTTTATAGGTCTCAACAAAACACTTCTATCTGGTGATGGATGGAGATAGAGACTGAGAACCACACTGGAGCACTGGTCTGAGCTCCCAAGGTCCCAATGAGGAGCAGAAGGAGGGAAAAGATGAGCAAGGAAGTCAGGACCACGAGGGGTGCACCACCCACTGAGACAGTGGAGCTGATCTATTGGGAGCTCACCAAGGCCAGCTGGACTGTGACTGAAAAAGCATGGGATAAAACCGGACCCTCTGAACATGGCGAACAATGAGGGCTGATGAGAAGCCAAGGACAATGGCACGGGGTTTTGACCCTACTTCGTGTTCTGGCTCTGTGGGAGCCTAGCCTGTTTGGTTGTTCACCTTCCTAGACATGGACAGAGGGGGGCAGACCTTCGACTTTCCACCGGGAAGGGAACCCTAACTGCTCTATGGACTGGAGGGGGAGGGAGAGAGGAGCTTGGGGGAGGGGGGGGGGGTGGGAGGCTGGGAGGAGGTGGATTCTTGTTTTTTTTTTTTCCTTTTCTCAATAAAATAAAAAAATGCAAAAAAAAAAACCCCCACTTCTATCTCCACCTTCGTCTCCTTTCACTTGGCATCTCTAATGGTAGAGAAAAGCCACTGCACTGCACTGTCTTTCCTTAGCATTCATGTGTCATCAGGGATGACAAGAAGTGTGTCCCAGGAGCTGATCTCAAGAGAAGGGTCATTGAGTGTCTTTGAAGCATGTTCTACCAAAATCCAAAGCTCAAGCTCATCAGCTTTTAGAATGAAACTCCACTCCTGGGATGGTGGGTAGAGGCCTCATAGAGGAAGGCAAATGTTTTGAGCTTCAAGGCACTGTTCAGTCTTAGAGGGTGGCTGAGAGCTGGATCTCCAATGATTTGAATGCTGCGCTCCTTCCAAACTCCTCGGCAATTACCTCAAAATTTTTTGAAAAATATTGTGTAACTGGAATATCAAAGTTCTTGTTGTCTATGACCACGATCAACAATGAATAGTGGCAGGAATTGAATCTTTTAAGTTTTACTTCATTCATACTAAATTAGTGAATGTTTGGATTAATTAATCCATAAAATTGAATTAATAAGTGAAAAACTAAGGTTTGCAAAAAATGGCAGGTGCTGTCATTTCTGCGACATGTGCCTAAAAGGCTCGGTGAGGTGGTGTGTGGTAAGAGCTGGCTCCTGTGGGATATGATGTGTGCAGTATTTGTCTAGTCATGTCCCTTGTGTGAAATTTTATAACAAGTATCAAACACATCAAGATATTCTTACAGCCCAAGCCCTGTGAGATCCCTAGACAAATTGTGAAGTAGTCCAATTGTTTTCATTTCATTATAATTAAAATGTCTGACAGAGCATTAAAGGGCATGTTTTGGTTCAAAGTTTCAAAGGATTTCATTCCACTGAGGTGGGCAGGCATGGTGAAGCAGCCCAGTTCATGGCAGTGGGAGTGTGAGGTGGAGTTTGTTTACATCAAAGAGTACCCAGAATCAGAGAGCTATGACAGCAACCAGGAGCTGCTAGAAGCTTTGAAGGCCCATCCCTAGTCACCTGTTTCCACCACCTACTTCTCACCTTTAAGAGTTCTACCAGTGCTTAAGATACTGCTTCTCACTTGGGATCAAACATTTAAAATGTGTTCCTGTATGGGAATATGTGAGACTCAAACAATAACCATTCGTGTGTGTGTGTGTGTGTGTGTGTGTGTGTGTGTGTGTGTTTCTCTTCTCCCTCCCACATCCAAGTTGTGAGCAATTTTCCATTTTGGCTGAGCTTTCATCTCACTCAGGTTACTCTGTTTGGTTCTGTGTCTCTCTGAGCTGTCCCCTGATCGCCACAAAACAGTGACAAGCCTCATTTGTTTATAATGAAGTATGAACATCTTACAATTTGGATGTGTTAAGTATCTCAGATGTTTTGAAAATAATTCTTTAGTGTTACAAGGGAAACATTCTCAATAGAAATATTTATTTATATGCCTATTTGCCTTGGAAATATATTGTCTTACTCAGGGTTTTTATTGCTGTAAAGGGACACCATGACCATGGCAACTCTTATAAGGAAAACATAATTGGGGTGGCTTGCTTAGAGTTCAAAGATTTAGTCTATTATCAACATGGTGGAACACACCAGCATGCAGGAAGATGTGGTGCTGTAACAAACAGGAAGTTGACTGAAACATTAGGCTGTATCCTGAGCATAGGAAACCTCAAAGCCTGCCCCTACAGCAACACATTTCCTCCACCCAGATCATACCCACTCCAACAAAGCCATACTTCCTCCTAGTACCACTCCCTATGGGATTATAGGGGCCAGTGACATTCAAAGTATCACATATGTGTTATCTATTCAGATGCACGCCATAGGCGTGGGGTAGGGGTAGTTCTTGTGTTTTGTCAAAAAAAAAAAGTTTATCATCAGAAATGATCTTCTTGTATGTAACTCAAGGCAACTGCAGAAGGGAGTGGTTTACAGTAAAAAATAAATAAATAAAAAGGTGGGGTGAACAACATGGAGTCAGCAAAAAAAAAAAAAAAAGCTAGTTAGGCTAATTAGTCATTTAATTTGACTCATTGTAACATCCATGCCATGACTGAAAGCTCCTTCTCTTACTGCTTGCGTCAGTGCTAGAGGGATCTCTTATTTAATGACTAGAGTATTTCTGCAGATAATGATATCTCAGTTTTAAAAACAGAGATGGTGAAACTAATATGCATAAGCACATTTTGCCTGGAAATTATGTAACGTGTGAGAGAAAAACAAGAGAACTTACTTACGCATTTCCAAACCTGTGCTTCTAAAAGCAAATCTAAGACTGTAACCTCTACATGTACCAATTTTCATGTTTCAAATATTTTTTTTTTGAAAATGATGGGTCTTTTTTTCCCCCTTGTTTAAAAACAATTATTGAATTTTCTATAAAGACTTCCAGGCATTTAAAGTCCATTTCTTTCTTCTCTCCCCTCAAGGTTAAATGCCCCAGTTCAGTGGTACCAGCGTTCTCCTGGGAAAGGGAATGTGGTAAGGTAGCAAGCGCATATTCAGAGTTCACCTTGAAGTTATGTGATGTTAAATCAGTTTGACTTAGGGATGTTTTTCACCCCAAGGTCCCTTTTCTTCTGCCATACAATTTGCTGTCAAGCTAAATGATGCATTCAAACAGAATGACCAGAGATGATGACTGTAACCAGGGAGAGGCCAGTACAATTGCTGTGGTAATGTCATTCTGATCGGGATGACCCTGTTATGTTGAAGTCATGATATAAAGAATGTCAAGTTATGGTAACCTACTGATGTTTCTAAGCTTTAGTCAAATGGCAGTTTCAAAAGCTTGTCCAGTGGATATGTGTTACAAGACAGGTTTAGCAGTGATCGTGATATTAACGGGAAATATAACATAAGAACAGTTACCTCAAGTTGATCACAGACTATAAGACATTAAAATCTGTTTTTCATGTTTTTATGTCAAAACATTTAGGAGTACAGAATTGAGACTAGAAAATCAATGTGGCCATAATAAAAGAGAAAGAGCAATTGGCAAAAAGTGTTTTCCAAAGATTCAGTTGAATTTTTGTATTGGAAAAAAAACATAATTGCGTAACTTCCAGAATATATGATAATGTAGTAGAACAAACTCTTTTCCTTCTCTCTCCTCCCTCTCTTCTTTTCCCCCTTCTTTCCTTATTGCTTCTTTCTCTTCTTTTGCTCCTACATGACGAAGACAATTGAGACCAGGATTGCCTGCCTTAATTACACAAAGCAGGCTCTTAAAATGTTGCTTGTAATGTTTCGGGATTCTGTTAGATGGACCTAATATGCACAGGATCGACTTTCTCCATCTCCCGGGGCAGTGGACAGTGCTGTATGACATCCTTTTGTCATAGTTCTATGCACTGTTTCCCAGATTCTCTTGGTTCATACCAAGTTATTTGGTCACATGCTATGTATTTTCTTGTTTCTAAGTAAATCATCCTTTTAATTCTGCACTCCCCATTTTAAATTTATAATATGACCATAATAAGATCCTAGCTAATTGCGTCTACTGAGACTACAGCTTGCTTTTGTAATTCTTGTATGTACTCATCTTTTTTATTTTTTTCCTTTTTAAGTGCAGCAGTACTTAGATAATTGACTTGTGAAATTTAAAGAGACTCAGGTGTGGGGCTGGAAATGATATAAGAAACGGAGGCCAGATACTCAGTGCATGACTGGTGGCTGGAGAGAATTTTGTTTGTCTGGGGTAGAATTGTGGAGGAATCCCCGGAATAGCTCATCTTTTAAGACAACCTTTTAACCTTTTCATTTCCATCAAAATGCACCACATAACTACCTTGCATGCCATTTTGTCATTTATATATCATTTTCATATTAATGGAATAAGCAATTTGCTATTATATTTATATCTGCTTTGAACTTCCCTTTACTTTTGAAAATTGTACTCCTTTTTATTTATACAATTTAGTTGATTTTTCTGAAGTTTCCATATCTTTTTTATTTTTATTTTTATTGAGCTCTACATTTTTCTCTGCTCATTTCCCTACCTCTCCCCTCCCCTTTAACCGTTTCCCAAGGTCCTCATGCTCCAAATTTACTCAGGAGATTTTGTCATTTTCTACTTCCCATGTAGATTAGATCTATGTAAGTCTCTCTTAGGGTCCTCATTGTTGTCTAGGTTCTCTGGGATTGTGATTTTTGGGCTGATTTTCTTTGCTTTATGTTTAAAAACCACTTATGTGTGAGTACATGTGATAATTGTCTTTCTGTATCTGGGTTACCTCACTCAAAATGATATTTTCTAGCTCCATTCATTTGCCTGCAGTAATTTAGCTTATTTTTGTAACATTGACTGAATGTGTTCTTTGTGAGCTTCACACGTGTAGAACGTACACCCTGACTTCTGCAACCTCACTCTTTCCCACATCATTTGTGCCTCTTTCTCTCTTGTGACTCATTCGAGTTTACCCAGCATCATCTGTGTGACCATGAGTTTGAGCTTGGCGGGCTCCTCAGTGCCCTTGTGGACACAAATGAAGACAGTGACTGCTCTTCCCCAAGGATCCGTCAGTAGCCAGTAGTTCAGCAAGAAGGGTTGAGGCATTCTTTGATTCATCGACACATCTGGTCTGATGCTGGCCCCAGCTGTTGTGACTGTTGGCTGCCCAGTGCTTAGAAGATAGCATTTCCCAGCCCCTTTCTCCCTCTTCTGGTGCACACACTCCTTCTGCTCCCCCTTACATGATGGTTCCTGGGCTTCAGATAGCTATTTTTTAGTGAGTAATGGAAAAAATAGTTTTGATGTATTGGTAAGGAATTAGAAACAGCAGATAATAAAAATTCCCATGAATAGGACATTAAAAAAAGGTGGATTTACTATTTTATGTAGCAATGAGTGAATTTCAACTGTTTTTCAGAAAACAAGTGCAAATACTTCTATCTTCTGTTATTTGGTGACTTCTCCAATTTTTGCTGACAGTCTCAGTCTTGCTTAAAGAATTAAAGGAAAATTCATCTCAACTCTCCCTTGTAATTTTGGCAAAGGAATGCCTCTATTTTCTGAACTGCTTCTTTTTTCTCCCTTGTACTCACCCTGCTTACTTTCTTCCCATCTCTCTGAGCCGCGAGTTTTGCCCATCTTTTATTCTGATATTTGGTATTTCTCCAAGTGTGGTTGCTGCATGCCAGGTTCTTCTAAGATTAAAACATTCCATACTTTGAGGAAGCTTTTTAAGCAGGGAGGTAAGCAACTCAAAATAGCTTCAGGAAGTCCCTGAAACTGGCCAGATTCACTAGGTGTGTCCTTCACATACAAAGCCAAAATGTTACCCAGAGTCCCTCTCGGACTAGTCATTCTGATTCTGAAACCAGACCAGCTGTCTGGGGCAAGAGAAAAATGAGCTGAGCTTCCTGGAAGAGATTTGTTTAGACCAGAGTCACTTGGAATGGCCAGTTTCCAACTTGAGCTGCCTGAAGGCTGTGTAGTGTGCTGCTCCAGGTTCCCAGATTTTATGAGCTGTCACTTATGCTGAGTGGGCTTTGATACTACAGATATCTTTGAATCATTTCTTACCCCATGAGAAACTCCTCACCTGTATTCCTGTAAGTAACCCCAATAAAACTCATTGGTTCACCAAGTTAGACTTTGGTGGTATCTGTTCTTTAGTCTGTTGTGAGTTCCCTGTCTGAGGTGACAAACAGGTGTTGTGCCTCTCCTGGAAAAGTTTTATCACCTAACAGTGATGCTCGGCCCATCTGCAGATATAGCCACCACTGTGATAGTCCTGCTAGAATATCAAGGCCAAATCATTTGATCCTAGTGTCCATATTCAGTGCCATCTAGAATCCTAGGGTCGGAATCCTCCAGGGAAATCTGATGCGGGCACCCTAGAACCTGCCTTGGAGCATGTTTTTTGTGAGTCTTTTCTACACCAAGTTTCAGATCCTTGAATGACAGGCGGCCAGTGGTCCTCCACATCCTAGTCCTAGATACACTGAAATTCTCCCCAGTTGTACAGTAAACTTGTGGCTGCCCATTGCTTGTCCCTCTTGAGTTTTAGGCTTACCTCTAATCTCAGAGAGTTCTCAACACTATAGAGTTTTCGGGACCCATTTTTACAACTTTCTGTGGTTGGCATCAACTGTACGTATACCTCTGCCAGAACTGGAAACTGAGAGCTAGGCCTTGCCTTTTCTTCATTGCGTTCACTCACAGGCAGACTCTCACTCACAGGCAGACTCTCACTCACACACAGGCAGACTCTCACTCACAGGCAGACTCTCACTCAC
>NC_022010.1:87690243-87702647 GCF_000317375.1 Microtus ochrogaster
CACAGGCAGACTCTCACTCACAGGCAGACTCTCACTCACAGGCAGACTCATGTTTATTGTACCTTCTGAAAAAGTACATTTAATTCCCTCTAGCACTGAGTTTTGAGTAACTTTATTTTGTACACCCTACCTTCTCTCACTTACAGTATACAACTATGACTTTTAATGTTTCCTGTGTCTTTATTAAGTCCAGACAGATCACTCCTATGTTAAGCAATTAATCCCATAAGTTTGAAAAAAGCTTTCAGTATCTCCCCTTTTCTTTGAGGGTAAAGTGCAAACACCCCAGTGTGGCCTATAGTATATCTCATGATCTGATTGTTGTCTAGTGAGTTTATTTGTGCTTATGTTTTCTTTCTGTTTCTTTTCACTTCTCCAATTCGCTTCTTACTGCTCTCTATTTCATGTTCTGATACTTTGGTTTTGCCGACTGGTTCTATAGATAAGTTATTTAGCTTTCCAAGCTGTTCCTTGCCTCTGGGCCTTTAACATGGCATACCTTTTCTTTCCGAGCTCTCCAATACTCTCCTTACTTTATCACATCCACTTGACACTTGCATCTCTCTTCCGGTTTACCTTTCTCTTCACCTCCCATTATAAACACCATATAATAGCAAATGTTCCAGACAACAAGCAAGAAAGAATAGATTTGGTCAGCACTACGCTAACACTGTACATTTTTTTAATAGTATTTTTCAGAATTGGGCCAAATAGCCACCTTGCAGTAGCTGCAAGGGAGGCTAAGAAAGAAAGTGTTGTGCTAAATAAATCCAATATCAAGATCAGTTCAGAGAGGTCATGATTCATCACTTAGGAAAGACAAATTGTAACTGAGAACAAAATTAAGATGCTATTACCAAGAAACAAGAGGGGATGGCCTAAGGGGAGATGTTCAAAGATGCTTTCCAGGCTTTCCTGTCTCTATTGACAGCACATACAGTTGTCTAACTAGCTTATTTCTCAGTCCAGATGTTCTCCTGGAGCACAGCGCTGTTTCTATAAGAAACAAAGGCTCCTGGCTCTCCTGGTCAAGGTTAACCTGTCTGCATGTTGAGCTTTTCATCTCTTAAGGGAGCCTCTTGCTGCTTGGCATGCTGCTTGTTGCTGAAGCTGCTTAGAAGGATTAATTTGGCTAGTGCTCCCGAGAATTTGGAAAATAAACAACTATTTCTCTTTTGTCAATATGGCAATTAAGAACAGGGAGATTAAAGAAAGGGAAGTAAATGCAGCTTTTATTTCTACAGTAGACTGATAGGCTTGGTGAGTCTCTGCATAGGTAATGAGTACTGAAGAAAAATGTTGGATTAACAAACACAGCTCAGGGATGCATTCCTCCCTGTGCTCAGCATCTTTCCACCCCTCACATATCCAAACATTGCATAGACAGAAAACTTGTACATTCAGTGATGAGATTTTGTTTTCATTGACTGTGGCATAATAAAATTCACTTTATGCCAGGGACGGAAATGTGCATAAAAACTTCAGTTCCAAATCTTAAAGGAGCACTTATGCAGCCAGGGCTATGTTCTTTTTGAGTTTCTTATGAATGAGGAAAATGTAAATATGTATTTGCTACTCAATGACCCAATGACATGAAATTATATTTGCACATAAAGAGAACTCGTTCCAACCCTGCTAGCAATTTACCTATCAGTGATCTCCTTAGATCTCTTAATCGTTTGGGGACTCTTTCTTTACTCTTTCAAGAGGCAAGATAATGCTTTCTGCTCTGAGGACTCATTCAGGGGCCTGTATACTTCAAGGACTGAGGGAATTATCACCAAGGAATATGCTACTTTTTTATGCTGATTACTACTTCCATCTGAGAGCACTTGAGGAGGAGCAACAAATGTCTGGAGTTCCCTTATCTGCTAAAGATAGATCCTCCAAAAAGAATTCAATTGTCATGCACCCCTCCAGGGGAATTCTGTCAACTAGGGAAGATTAACTCACAGGAAAAGAGGCACCATCCACAGGCAGGCTGTTAGAGAACATCTCCTGTTCTGATGACTTCCTCTGGGACAGCTTTTATTACCTGAGAGATTCTTCCTGCGTCAGTGGACAATCTTTACTAATCACAGACTTCCACCCATCTTCCCCCAAACAGAAACTGTGTGAATTCCAAACTTAATTAATACCAATAAATGCTTTGTACTTACCAGTGGGAAAATAGACAAAAAACTCTAGTTTAGGGTTGGGGATGTGGCTTAGTGGTAGGACACATGTATAATGCACAGAAGCCCTTTGGTTTAATTAGAACATGGCAAGCAAACCCTGACACAGCAAGTAACACTTCAGTGATCTGGCTCTGGTTCAGGACATAGGTGAGCACATGCTTGTGATAAAAAGGCAAGCCTTTTCATATCAAACATGTTCATTGCTAGTTTATTTCTTAGATCCAACTATTAATCCTTCAGAAATAATTTTGTTTTCACATGCACGAATTTAGAGCCAACACATGGTGGATATCCAATGAACACTTACTAAACTGAAGACAGCGTCAGAAATCAAGTGGTCAGTGTATGTGGAAGTATTATAAATTACCATACATTTCTAGGCAGGAAAGCACCATTGAAGGCATTCCTTTTCTCCAGGTGTGAGCTCCAGATCACTTACATATAAAGGTCTATGTGATACCCACATGCTAATTTCCATATAGGATTTACTTTTTCAGAAAATTAGGTGTACGAGAGAACCCAAAGGGGAAAAGGAAGTTTTATCAGGGATTTGCATCTTAGAAATGCTCTTAAAACTTCAGGAGAAAATACAAGTGGTTACTGTAGATTCTAATAGCTCTTTAGATCAGTAGCAACCAAATTTGACTGGTGACAGGAACGAAGATGCTGTGGTAAGGACTCAATTGTTGTGAAGAAGCCTTCTGTTGATTAGTTAATGTTAAGTCATTAAGTTTAATTAATTAGCCCACAATGACTGTAAACAAGGGCAATGCTTTCATTCGGAAGAAATCACTTGCATTGAGAAACAATCATGGGGAACACTGAGCAAAAGACTCACCTAGTCGTCTGTTCCCTGTCTTTCAGCTCTGTAGCCTTTTAGATTGATGAAACTGCTGTGAGATTGGGGGCCCCGGGAAAGCAAACAAACAAACAAGCAAGCACTGAAGAAATACTGGGAGAATCAGATTCTTAACTTTATAGCTCTCGAGTACATTTTTGTGGTTTTTCATTAAAAGTATTTGTCGGAAAGCTGAAAGATACTGAAAAAAAATGTTTAGTTGAGTATCAGAAGTTGGGTTTGAGAACTCACCTTAAAAAGTACAGAGTTTGGGACTTGGGTGGGGGGAGCACAGGTCAGTGGGTAAAGTACTTGCTGCAAGCATGAGGGCCTGAGTTCAGAACCCCAGCACAAATGGAAAAGCCAGCTACAACAATATAGACCTGTTATCCCACTACTGGTAAGGGAGCTGGCTATAAGTGACTCCTAGGACATTTCAACTGGTCTACTTCAAACAGTGAGAGACTCTGTCCCAAACAGTAATGTGGGGACTAATAGAGGGAGATACTCGCCTGCAGTATGTGACCTCCAAACATTTATGCAAAAGATAAGTGCACATGAACATACTCACAAACAAATATGCAATCAACACACACACACACACACACACACACACACACACACACACGCACACACACAGTGATATTTTGTGTGTGCTCTAACAAATAAAGCTTGCTGGACGAACAGAGGGTTGAGCTAGCCAAGACTTCACCATAGAGACCAGGCCGTGATGGCACACACCATCAATCCCAGCACTTGGGAGGTGGAAACAGGAAGGTCAGAAATTCAAGGCTACCCTGGGCTGCACGAGAGTTAACCAACCTAAAAGTGAAAGAGAGCTCACGCCTTTTATGCAACCACTTGGGATCTCATGCTTTTAATCCCAGTACGAGGGAGGTGGAAGCTGGAAGTGAGATCTCTGATCAGAGAGACGAACAGAAAGCAAGAGAAATCAGGAGTTCAGCCCCATCAGTCTGAGAATCATAGAGACAGGATCTTGCCATTCGATTTGAGGATTCAGTAGAGGTAAGAAGTCTGTCTAGTGGCTGGCAAATTTACTTCTTTGAACTTTTAGCATTTACAATGATATCTGATTCTGGGTTTTTATTATTAAGACCAATTAGAATTCATGCCCCCCCCCCACCCTAAAGAAAATCCTACAGGGTTGGGGTGGAGGGAAATGAACCGTGAACCAATTTTTTTTTTTTTTTTTTCCTTGAAGTGAGAAAGAGAATTTGAATTGAAGTAGCTGGAGTCTATGCTTATAGGATCCTGAAGACAGGTCATGGCTGTACACCCACGAAGAATTGAAACATATTTTCATATACTGGCAAGCACCAACTCTTTGTTTTGTATCATGTGACTTTATAAAGAAAGCAACCATATCAGACGAAGGGGAAAAATCCTTCATAATCCCATTTGTTCAGTAGCATATATTTCAATATTTGTCCTACTATTTTTCTGTGTATATTGGTATATGCTTATATGTATTTATAACTGTACTTGTATCTATACTTACAAGTGTACTTACATTCCTCTTTACATCTGTAGCTGTAGATAAATATGGTTCTAAAAGTAGTGCATCTCAGGGAATTCTGGGAGCAAGGTGACAAGTAAACAGAAAAAATTCACAGTTGATATTTATAGCACAACTGGGTCACAAGCTATTCCTTTGAGTCCCAAAATATAAACAATTGGGAAAAAGTTATCAACTATCACATAGCTTCTGTGGCAAAAACATCTTACTCTGAAGAAACAAGAAGGGACCAGTGAGGTGGCTGAAGGATTTGAGCACAGGGACATACAAAAGACAGCACAGATAGTGTTTTCTCTAGTTCCTCTAGCACATGGTGTCAGAGTCACAGTGAGGATGGAGGAGCTAGGGGTCTCTCGATTCTACAACGCAGGAAGATTCTGTGATCTATAAAGTTTTTTTGAGAATTGTATGCACTACATTTTGATCATAGTTGCCCTTCTCCCATGAATCTGCCCAGATCCACCCTCTCTTCCCCCAACCAAATTCTCATCCTTATTTTCTCTATCAAGGCTGATTTGTGTTGCCCAATTTTTTTGGAAGTGTGGCCTTGCACTGGAAAGTGGTTGATTTAGCAGGAGCTATACTCTTAGAGAAAACTGACCTTCCATCTAGCTAACTGTTGCCCATGGCTAGTTGACTAAGGGTGAGATGTCATGCCTACCTATCTTCTCCATGCTGGGTTATGGTCTGGTTTGGGCTCGTACACATTTTATTCATGCTGCCACAACCTCTATGAGTTCATATGTGCAGCAATCTCTTGTGTCCAGAAGACACTAATTTCTTTCTTTTTTTTCTTTTTAGTTTTTCAAGACAGGGTTTCTCTGTGGCTTTGGAGCCTATCCTGGAACTAGCTCCTGTAGACCAGGCTGTCCTCGAACTCACAGAGATCCGCCTGCTTCTGCCACTCAAGTGCTGGGAATAAAGTTGTGCACCACCACCTCCCGGCACAAAGAAGACACTATTTTCTTACAGGCATCTACTAACCTTGGTTCTTAATGCCTTTCTGCCCTTCCTTCTGCAATGATCTGTTTATCTTTGAAGGAGGTGGCACAGTAAATATGTTCCGTTTTTATAGCTTGAGTTCACAACTCAAGTTCTATTTATATAGCCTGAGTTTGTAACTCAAGCACATATGTAAAAGTCAGGTACAGCAGGACTCATTTGTAACCCTGGTACTTGGGCAGGTTACACATAAACACAATGGAAAATTATGCAGACTTAAGGAAAAAGAAAATTATGACATTTGGGGCAAAATGGATGAAACTGTAGGCATCATGTTAAAAGAAAAAAGAGCTCCAGAGTCACAAATCTGTTTCTTTCTTTCCTTCTTTATTTCTGTTATGTTAAAAAGGACCAGTATGAAGTGGGGAACAGAAAATGTAATAAGGATGACAACAGGACTGAGTATGGAGTTTTATGTACCCTGGACACTTAAGAATAAAGAAGTATAAAGTATTAAGAAAAAAACGCTGATGAATGAAATGACTTTGTCTAGATACGTAATGTGAAATGGGCAAGTTTGGAAAATCTGGTCCTTTAAGTAAGAAGACAAAGAGTTGACACTGTACTGTTTATTTTCAGGGCCTGGACACCGTGCTTTACCACTAATTATGACCCTCAGATCATTAAGTGATTTTCCTGAATATTTACTTTGTTGTCTTATGCTTTTAATTTGCTTTATAAATATGTTAATAGACCTTCAAAGGATCCTTTGTAATAGAACTTTTGTTGTGGCAATGGTTATTTCCTTAGGATATCAGGACTTGGAATATTTTATTAATTCTGTAAGAATTTTATAAAATATGTTTTGAACATATTCATCCACCTTGACCCATCTCATTACTTATAACCATTCAGGTTTCATCCCTTCCTATCTAATTTTTAGATTTCTTTTTGTTGTTGTTGTTTTGTTCTGTTTTCTTCTTTTTCTTCAAGCAGCTTTGGGTGTCCAAAATCTGGGCTTGGATTGATGGTTTTGATTATATGAGTAAATGTTTGATAAAGAATATAAATGAACTTGCAGATTAAAAGATGTATAAGTAGGCCTTGGAAGGGCACTAATGTAGTCCCTGCACTACCTACCTTCACGCATCTTCATATGTTAAACCTGTTCTTAAAGGTTTATGATGGAAGTCATTGAGTAGTCATGGAAGATTACATCATTGACCATTTTTGTCAGAGGATGGGACTAAAAGATTCAATATCCAGTCACAAGATAGTTTTTACAGTAACTGCCAATTATGGCTCTTCAGGATCCACCAAGAGGTATCTGATCAACCCTACAGAGATGTGAGGGAGGTACCAAGGGATGTAGGAACCCAGGAACAAGTGCTTCTGTGACTTAGAAAATTAAAGACTGTGGTGACATCTTGTTTGTACAAATAGAGCTAGCCACTAGCTAACCATAGAGGTCTGGAGGTCTGTACAGACAGAGAAGAAGTGATACGGCTGGGCAGAGAGAGGAAGTGAAATGTGGGAGGATACATAAACTCAATCTCTTTTCAGCTGGGAAGTTGAGTGGGTAAGGTCGCTGTGCCCTTGCTCCTTCATCTCTCTGATCTCTCAATATTATCTCCTATATCTGACGATGGGGTTTTATTACTAAGACCTATTAGATCTTGTGCTACAAAAAACCATAGGAACCCTGGGTCAGGATAAGGACCCAAGGCCAAATGTTAGGACAGAAGATTGCTGTGCTGTCCCTCTCAATAAGGGGTTCATATCAGGATCACCATGTCACACATTTGTCATTTCCCTTTACCGCTATAGAGTTTTGTTTATTTGTCTGTTTAGGTATACATAGCTTTAAACTATTCTTTTCATTATTTTAAAAGTCATGTCTGGTGGCACATGCTTTTAATGTCAGCATTCACTAGACTGAGCCTGAGGATTCCTGTGATTTCAGGAACATCCTGGGCAGCACAGTAAGTGCCTGGTTGTCTAAGTCTGACAAAGCAAAACATGCCACCTACCTCCCAGCTCTCACACACATAAATTACGGTAAATAAAATAGTGTTTTATCTGAACTCATCTAGTTGTTAAAAGTAATGTCACTAAGGACAATCAGTTATTTTAAAAGTTTTAGAATTTACTAAAATAGGTAACTGGAAAAGCATTTGTTCTGATGAACTGGTCCAAAATGTCTATTCATCTGTTTCTGCTTTTAAGACCAAACAAGGAAATACAACTCTAGCTTTGGTTTAGATATTTTTCTGGGAATTACTGACTGCATTTTAGGACAAAAAACTTGCCCTAGAAACCTTGTGTGGCTCATACTTAAAGTGCATTTCATACGCTGCCATGGGGTGGAGGATTTCTTAACTACACACCCTGATAGTGAGGTCTCCCACTGCAGCTGTGGGGATGTTAGGATCAGGAAGAGACTCATTTAGTTGCCTCCTCAGTACCTGACAGCTGAATTTCCCTCAGTCTAATTGGAACAAGGGGATCGAGTGGAAGCCACCGAGCATGTGTCTGCTGTCGTTGTTAAAGGGTGAAGTAATTTCAAAGTGTCCGAGCTACAAGTCTTTGTTAAAATCTCAGGATACTTCCCAGTAGACAATTCTAGTTTTTTCCTAATATTTATTTCCAGATAGCAGCATTTGCTGGAGTGAAATATCATGGTTGGGTATCCAAGGCTATACCTATTCTTTGTTTCCATCTATTCCACAACTCTGTCGAGTGTAGTGTCTTGAACTTAATGCAATGCTATCTGTATGCATGAAAGTCTTCTAAAATCCCATATTGATCTGCTCTATCTTGCCATTTTTTTTCATCATATTTATCTTGCATATTGAGCTAATTTCCCAGATAGCTCATGAATGTGTTTTAATATGTAGACTGTCTCAGCTTTGTAACATTGGATGAATGTTATCAACTGGCCCCCCCATCAAGGTAAACTATACCTCTTCTAACTGTCATGAAAAATAAACCTTTCTTAGATTAAGTTGTAACTTATCAGGTATTTGGTACAGAAACAAGAAAAGTTAAGAATATCAGTATGGAGAATAGACAGCTGATGTTGTCATGTACTTGATCATGTGATGTTTAGGCTTTTGGAACCAGTTTACATGTGATGGGAGGGCCGCTTGTTGGTTCCCAGCTGCTAAGCCCCAAAATAATCACGCAGAAACTATATTATTTAAATCACTGCTTGTCCCATTAGCTCTAGCTTCTTACTGGCTACCATTCACATATTAATTTAACCAATTTCTTATAATCTGTGAATCAATATGTGACTGTGGCTTACCAGGTAATGTTCCCAGCGTCTGTTTTGGAAGGGGCTACATGGCTTCTCTCTGACTCCTCCTCCTTTCTCCCAGCACTCTGTTTAGTTTTCCCCACCTAACTCTGTTCCCCTATAGCTCTGCTAAAGGTCTAAAACAGTTCCTTTATTCATTAATGGTAATCACAACATATAGAGGGGAATCGCACATCATTTACACACATGTATATTTATGTATGTGTACAATATGTTTATTTGTTTGTTGTGTACATCTGTATATTTAGATATGTATAAAAGTAAAGCTTTGTGTGTGTGTGTGTGTGTGTGTGTACATCTATATTTTTATGCTTTTGTGTGTACATGTTCCTCCATTGCTGGTGGGAGTGTAAACTTGTATAACTACTTTGGAAATCATTATAGTATTTTCGCAAAAAATTAGGAAGCAATCTACCTCAAGATCCAGCAATGTCACTGTTGAGTATATACCCAAAGGAAGCTCATTCACACCACAAGTACATGTACTTAAATATGTTCATAGCAGCATTATTTGTAATCGCCTGCACATTTTTAAGTTCACCATTTGAAGTCAGTTCCTATAGAGGCCTAAAGAGAGTGCTGAATTTCCTGAAACTGGACTTACAGATGGTATCAAGCTGCCACATAGAAGCTGCAAACTGAACCCCAGTCCTCTGCAAGAGCAGTAAGGCCTCTTAACTGCTGAGCCATCTCTCAAGCCCCACCTGTACATCCATATCCAAGTATTGTTTATATATTGTTAAAATTAGTAATTTGATAACAGTTCTTTTCTTATTTGGTGTTGTAAAATGCTCTTCCATGTTATTTTAGAGCTTCATTATTTATTATTAAATATATAATGAACAGCTTGCATATATTATTTTTCCTTGCTTAAATTAATTTTCTTTTTTTTTATCTTAGATTAATTTTGTTAACCTAGATACCCACCAAAAGAATGGCTTGGTGAAAGAGTTAGGATTATTTTATAAGTTTTGAAGCACAATAAAATTGATTTTCTAAATGAAGTTAAATCATCCTTTAACTCCAATATTCCATCTATAGGAATAATAAGCCTGCCATGGTTTGAAACCAGATATCATACTTTCCTGTCAGATGTTTGCAGAAAGGTCAAGCACAAAAGCATGTACCTTAATTTTGAACCTTTGATTCCAAACTCTATCTGAAGTGAAAGTAGTTGAAGACATGAATTATGAAATTTAGCAAAATCTAGCAAACAAATTCCACTAACATTTCCCCCTTCATATTCTCTTTTAAAATGAAAAGAAAGTGAATAGTAAAAATTCACACAAAATATTACTGCAATGCAAATATTTGGACATACATAGTCAAGGAAAGATTTATTTTAATGATTTATTCTCTGACTAGTTTCCTCTCGAATCACACATACAAACATACAGAGGCACACAAACACGCATAGCAGCACACACACACAAACACATGAGTGCATACTCACAGACACAGACACACAAACACACAAGTGCATACACACAGACAGACACACAAGCACACACACACTGAACGTCCACGTTCTAACTCTTTGCTGTGATTGTGTGCTTCCATCTATTAGAAACTCTCAGTACATGTCCCTGCCCACACTCAGCTGGAGGAATCACAATTTCACAGTTTTGTTCTCAGCCCTGCATTTCAGGATTGCTGTCGTAATGAGTTTCTGGCTCTGGACATGCAGGCAGAAACCCCAAACATTGACTTCTCAACAGGGAAGCAGTGAAACACTAGAGGAAACAACAATTAGATCAATATATAATAATACAACAGTTCTAGAATTGGTCCCTGTACTTATATGTATGTTACTGAAATAGTGTGTTTTTTTCTGCCCAAGTCATTTTTTTTTCTTCAAGATGTGTACAAATTTGTACATTTTGAACTTGGAGGGAGCAACTGAGAAAAGAAGGTAGCATGCATTATTTAGAGTATTATGTCACTGGGCTTTTATTAACTAGAATAAGAGAAATTATCAACACCAATATTTTAATCAGCCATCATATTTATGATGCAAATCATTTTATTTTAAGATTTTTATTTCAAATCTGTTAGTAAGAAATATGAAAATAAGCCACTTTAAAGACTTTAAACACATACAGGGAAATAGGACATATTCAATTTACATTTTGCTTTACTTATTAAAAAACACGGTCACGGATTAATAGAAGTGTCTAAAGCTATGTTAGCAAATTGATGTCACATGTACACATGTACATACATTCTTCCCTACAGACGGGTGACACATGCAGATATGACATTAGACCCATTACTGGTACTCCTTTCTCACAGATGGGTGATGTATACTGTTGCAAGGAGAGGCCCTGCTTGTTCAGCCCCACCGCCGGCTAGCTTCGCCTTGAAATAACAACACAGAAATTGTATTAATTAAAACACTGTTTTGCACATTAGCTTTAGCCTCTTATGGCCAACTCTTATATTTTGATTTAACCCATTTCTATTATTCTGTTTATCTCCATGTGTCAGTGGCTTACCGGGAAAGATTCTAACCAGCATCACTCTCAGGCGGAGGATCCATGGCATCTCCCTTACTCTGCTTTCTTTCTCTCAGCATTCAGTTCTGTTTTTCATGCCTACCTAAGTTCTGCCTTATCAAAAGGCCAAGGCCATTTCTTTATTCATTAACCAATGAAAGCAACACATAAACAGAAGAAACTCCTATACCACTGTACAGATGCAATTGGGTTGAAGGCATGAAGGTATTAGCATGAAGAGGTCGCTGCTTTTCCTCCCTTCTTTTATTCATTCTTTGTCCCTGGGCAGCTTTCTCAAGCCAGAGGAAACTGGTTTTAGCACTGTGTTCCCCTGTGGAGATGGCCTCTGAGTTTAACCATGCTAAAGTTGATACTAAAGCATTTTGGTAGGCATTACCATTTCCACTACAGAGTCTATGTACATAAAGACACATCCTCTCAAGACTGCTTCATTTTGACACTTCAGTTTATTATAGTTGAGTGTTGTACTGTGTTGGAAGAATTCATAATTGTTCTTTTTATCTTGGTGATAGAACCCATGGCTTCGAACATAAGTTTGTCACCACTAATTGATACCTTCACTGCAGCTTCCAGTGTTTTGGAAATAATTTTCCTTTGTGTTCCAACAAGAAGTGTACTCACACACTGTGAACACCTTCCTGGATCTAACCTGATTTACTAACTCTTACTTGCTTAGTCTCCACTAGTTTCAGAAGGAGATCTAAAATCCAAAGATCAATGGGCCGCTTGTTTCAAAATGATATTGGTAAGTGCTGAGAAAGTCAAAACCATGTGCAGTCATTGGTACTGTACCCATGGGAAACAGCGGAGAAAGTGTTCCTAAAAGTTACTGTCCAGAAATGGGACAGCAGTTGATGGTCACTTAAAATCAACAGTTTCTAAGTACTGTTTCTTTAAGAAGAGGAGTGTGTGTGTGTGTGTGTGTGTGTGTGTGTGTGTGTGTATAGGAGGTAGCTCAGTGTAGAACATGCCTCTCCAATATACTCAAAACCCTGGACCTGATCCCCAGTCTCAGGAATAGAATGGGAGAGAGAGAGGGGAGAGTTGAGCTGGAGAATTTATGAATGACGATTTT
>NC_022010.1:87702747-87712521 GCF_000317375.1 Microtus ochrogaster
CTACGTCCATCCTGGGTCGGAGCTTCATCGCGTGTGCCTCAGAGAGCAGAGCTCTCGCCTCTGCCCGCAGGAGTGGAGCATCATGTCTCTCCGAGGCGTCTGCTTCTGAGAGGAGAGCTGTCGAGTCTCTGAGCTCACTTCCTCTTCCTCCCAGAGTCTGCTCCTCCCACCTATGTTCTAACCTATCAGGTCAAGCAGCTTCTTTATTTAATCAACCAATGACCTTCCTCCATCAGGGGAGAGTTGAGCTGGAGAATTTATGAATGACGATTTTTCTAATTCTTATTTATTTGAGATCTGGAAACCCAGAAAGTAAGTTGATTGTGAACCAATGACCTTTTGGGACCGAAAAAAAGGAAAAAAAATCATGGCCTTCTTTATCTTGGTATGTTAGACAGAAATTTGTAGAGGTCCTTAAGCAAGAAGCTCTTTGCAATTGACGCTGGGTGACAAAGGGAATTTTCTCCAGTTGAGTGTAACTGGGCTTATCTACTACACTCCAGGGCAGGCCCCATGCCCAGCATCAGCTGGCCAGAACAAAATGGACTTTAGTTTGCCTGTGTATATGCCTTTGGTTTTGTTTTGTTTTGGTAATTTTTTTGTTATTAGTTTGTTCATTTGATTTTCTTTTTTTGTTTTTGAGAGAGACAGAGACAGAGAGAGAAAGAGAGAGTCAAGATGGATGCATAAGCCATCTAGTGGTAGTACATGCCTTTTATCTATCATTCAGCAGTCAGAGGCAGGAGGATCTCTGTGAATTCGATGCCTGCCTGGTCTACAGAGTGAGTTCCAGGAAATCTAGTTACACAGAGAAATCCTGCCTTGAAAAGATAAATAAGCAAACAAACAAACAAAGATGAGTGTGAAAAGAGGTGGGAAGGATCAGGGAAGAGTTGAGGTAAAGGAAAGAATTTGATCAAAATGTATTGCATGAAAAAACAAAATAAAGAAAGAAAATAAATAAAACAAGAAATCTGTGGGGGCACTCAAAAGTTTCCACTGTCTATACTACACCATCGTCACAATCCACTTCTCTCTAGTGTAAATAGAGCGGATGCCACTTCTAGGTTTAGGTCGTATTATATGACAAAAGTGGAAGACTGTGCTGACTGAATAAGGTTGCAAATCTAGTGACTTTGAGTTAATTGCAAGGAACGTTACCCCATGAGGACTTGTTCAAATCATAAGTGCCATTAAGAGATGTCTACACCACTCTTATATTAGACATTTGAAGCAATAGAGATGTTCAAACTGCCATTATACGGACAGGGCAAGATGTCAGGCAGCAGATGGCTTCTAGAACAGCAATAATGCATGGATGGCAGCCAGAAACAGAGCAAGAACCTCTGTTCTTTAGCTATAAGATGCTAAATTATGCCAACAACTAATTTTCTTGGCAAAAGACTCTGACACAGGCAAGAACTCAACACTAACTAGTGCATTGATTCCACTGTTAAAATAACCTAGTTAGCTAGCCCATGAACTCGAAAGACCATAATAATACCTCCAAGTTTGCAATAGGAAGCTGATACATTTAACTTTAAAATAACCCTATTTTCTCAAATGAAGAACTACACATTTTTTTTCTTTAAAGTTGACTATTTCCTTTGGGGATATCTTGATGTACTGTGCCTTCAACCTATATTTTTTACTCTAGGAACTGTGTCCAGTCTTGCCTTGCTTTGCACAAGTCTACATCATTGTCAGGCCCTTCTTTAAGAAGCTCCTCAGCTACATCAAGAGGAGTTCTTATTTGTGAGTGTCTCTTGAATCCATCATTTCTCATTCACTGAAAACTGGCCTGCCCCTACTCATACACGGGGACTTTCTTGACATGCTTGGTGTGACATTTCTGCTACTAAGCACAATAGACACTGTTTTCTTATTGCTCTGAGCTAGTCGGTAGTGTCAGCAATTTCTCTTTCAAGCAACTGATTTTACTTTGAACACATTTTCCTCTATTTTACTGAATGTTAGTTATACTAGGCATCATCACTCATTCTTTTATTTTATTTTAGTACAAGTATTCTCCCTGAACCATAATATATTCTCCTCATTTCACTTGCTGTGTATATATGATGATAAGTAATCTAAGTCCAAGTATTTTCTCTTTATTTTAAATACACTTGTCCTGTAGCTTAAGTATGTTTCTGTTTTGATGGCCAACAGTCATTCTCTCATGTACATTAAGGTCAATTAACATCTTGCTGGGTTGAGAATTTTTTTTATACAATTCTCATGTTATGGGCTTTCCCCATCATCTACCTATTTATGTACTCTAAGGAACTTGATATCTGTATTAGCTAGGGTTCTCAGAAAAACAAGAGCTGATATAATATATATTATATAGAATATATACAAATATAATAAATTCCATATGTAATTTATTAGAATGTATAAGCTGTGATCTGGGTAGTCCACAATGGCTGTCTCCTGACTGAAATGCCAAGGTCCTTGGATTTATTCAGCCCACAGGACTGGATGACTCAGAAGCTACAATATGGTACTGGAAGACCCTCGGGTTTTCCCAGAAAGCTCCTGGTCTTCAGTTATCTTCTGTTTGGGAAGAACTTGGTTCTAATACCATTGAATGAATGAGTTAGCAGTAGATTAGATACACTTGCCAGCAAGAGAGGATGAGGGCAAGAACAAAAAAAGCAAAGCTTTCTTTGCCCAAGTCATTTTATGCAGACTGAATATGGACTTTGACCCAGACTTAGGGTGGGTTTTCTTTTATTTAAAATATTTATTTATTATGTATATGATGTTCTGTCTGTGTGTATGCCTGTAGGCCAGAAGAGGGCACCAGACCCCATTACAGAGGGTTGTGAGCCACCATGTGGTTGCTGGGAATTGAACTCAGGACCTTTGGAAGAGCAGGCAATGCTCTTAACTACTGAGCCATCTCTCCAGCCCCTAGGGTGGGTTTTCTAATCTGAAAAGATTAATCAATAAAATCCCTCACAGGCATGTACAGCTGCTTGAATTCCAGATGTAGTCAAGGTAACCAAAATTACCCACCACCGTATCTTACATTAAACTCCTGCTGTCTTGCCTTTGTCTATCGCTGGCTGTTAGTAACTTAAAATTCTGTTCAGGTTTAGTATTTCTGTTCTCACTTAAAGTTTGTTCTTCTGATGCCACTGATATTTTTCAATATTTCACAATGTCCACTAAAGGTATTTGTTTCATTGCATTGTACCTGAAGTAATTTTAGAATACATATATTTGATTATATTACATTCCTGCTTGAAACTTTAATGAATTTCTGTTCTGCGTATAATTCCTAACTCCATCAGGGCACATCAACCCTGTATCTCCTGTCTCTCCTTACTTTTACAACTCCATCCTTCACTACAGCCATGGCTCTTTTAGCACTCTACTAAAGAAACACTAGGCTTCTCGCCTCCATTTGTTCTGCCTGGAAGGCTCTTTTTCTTCTCGTTTTCTTCTTCTCCTCCTTATCCTCCTCCTCCTTCCTCTGTCTCTGTCTCTGTCTCTGTCTCTCTCTCTGTCTCTCTCTGTCTCTGTCTCTCTCTGTCTCTCTCTGTCTCTGTCTCTCTCTCTCTGTCTCTCTGTCTCTCTCTCTGTCTCTCTCTCTCTCTGTCTCTCTCTCTGTCTCTGTCTCTCTCTCTGTCTCTCTGTCTCTGTCTCTGTCTCTCTTTCTCTCTCTCTTTATATATTTTTAAAGGAGATCTACTTATTCCTGACCATTAGCTTGAAGATTCCACCTTTGATCCACTAAATCTTTCACAGGTATTCTATTCATTATAGCACTGTGCTCTATGATGTTAGACCGAGTTGGAAAATGAGTGGGTTCTTTATACTTTACATGATAATGTCCAACAGGGTGTGCTTACTTCCTTCCCGGACCATCAACACCAGCATAATGAATGATGGCCCATAAACATTTTAGAAAAAAACATTATTATTATGTCACTATGATGTACTAATATTGAAAATATGCACTTTTCTTATGTTGAGAAGTTTTTTCCAATGATAATATATCTCATATATACTTCCTAAAAATCAGCACAGATCAGCCAAGATCTGTCAAGACACCAGGAGAATACTGACAATCAACTAAACAAGGCTCATAGAAGCTCACAGAGACTGAAGCAGCAAACAAGAACCTTGTATAGGTCTGAGCTAGGTCCTCTGTGTATATGCTATGGTTGTGTAGCTTGCTGTTCTTATGTGCATTCAGTACTTCCTAAAACTGACATTATACAGCCAAATCCAATTCAGACACTTTTCCTAAGGGACCTTGAATTCTTGTCTAGTCTTCTTTCATAATTCAATTCCAGTGTGGATTTTTAAAAATTATTTAGTGTGTGTGTGTGTGTGTGTGTGTGTGTGTGCATGTGCTAGGGTACACATGTGCAGTTCAGATGACAACAAGTTGTAATTGCTTTTCTTCTTCAACTGTGTGAATTCTGAGTATTGAACTCAGGTTGTCAGGCTTAAAGATAAACACTTTTAGCTTCTGAGACATCTTACTGTTTATAGAAGAAAATAGAGCTGAACACTATTTGATGAAGATGAAGTATATTAAGATGACTTTCCCATTCCAGATTTTAATTTCCCAGAGTTCTATTTTATTGTTTTTTCTTTAAGCATTGTGTCCTCTGCTTTTTCCTCTGCTGTGTTTTGGGAGACAGAATAATTACTACTTTTCTTCTCTGATGTCAAAGCATCTTCTTTTATTTGATTTTCCCTGGGGTTACAGAAAGTGATTTAGAATAAACTGATTTTGACTTAAATCTTGAATCATTTCTGAAAATGACAGAGTTCTAAATTGTATACCTCTGCCCTGGATTTGTTAAGTCTTGCATTACTTTCAGATTATGCTTTGAGCAGGAAAAGACACCATGCTTTCTACGTCCATGTGAAGAGCATGTCTGAAAGTACCGCTGCAAGAGCCTCTTGCTCCTGGAAATATCTCAAGCCAGTGAATGTACCTGTCTTCAAAGCAAGAAACCTCTGAGCTCTGCAAGGGGATGAAATCCATAGCTGTATCTTCCCTGTGGTGGTGCGGATGGAGAGCACAGGGCAGATGTGGCAGGATGTCTACATGATGTGCTCACGGGGTGTTTTCAGCAGCTGTTATTCTAGAAAGGCATTACACTTCTTGCTTTTGTCAGGAGATGCTTCCATAAAACTCTAATCTGGATATATTTAAGCTTTCCATTTGTAGGAGGAAGCTGCTCAGTTTGGAACATGTTGGTCTCTTTGAAATGTTTCTGTTGAAAGCCTCACGCTTTTGAAAAGTTGCATGCATTAGGCTCTATTTTTGCGGTCTCATGACAGCTTCCACACTTTCTGGAGCATGCAGTATCTAAACTTCTACTGAAGCATGTAATTGCCAGAGATGACTTAACATCTGCCACGTGGTGCCAAGTCACAGCATATGGAAGCAGTGTCAAAAGGGGAAGATTGGCAAGCTGGAGACAGTCAAGGGACACAGATCTGAAACTCACATGCATCACCAAACACCCTCCCCTTGATGATAAACAAAAAGGACCTGATTTACAAAGAGTGCTCATTTAATTTTAAGATGGTCTGCATCAGAGATATAAGAGGGCTGTTTTTGTTTGTAATGAAGACTGTTTCTTACGTACAATGACCTTCAATTTGTTGTCTATATTGTTTGGTTTGCTCCTATGAATCAAGGCATTATCTTTAGAAGGGCACATTTAAGACCTATATTCATGCATAGTTGAAAATAAACCTATAGTTTAACTAAACAGACTATATAGGGACTAGTTGAGGGGTTACTAACATGCACATTCCCGGGCTGAGCCAAAGCAGAGTGTTAATTCTAGTATACTAGGAATTAAATCCAAAAATCTTCAGTTTCTTGGAACAGTGAGTTGGGTTGAATTGAATTGAAAAGACCACTATTATAACTTGAAAAATGTTAACTTTCTATTTTTTTTTTTACTCCAAGTAGAGCTTGAATGCTAGATCAACTAGATCAGGAGACCCTTGGAGCATGATAGAATGCAACAGTCCCAGACATACCCCACCCTTGAGACTTTGTGTTTGGATGAGATCCTAGAGAAACTAATAGAGGCAATACAAGGTTTAGGTATAGCTGAGTAAATCGTCGGACTCACTGCTTCTCAGGGGAAAGAATTGGGGATAGGATACAGACAAGGAAATTTTGGATAGGAGAGAGGGCAGTACTGGGAGCATGGTGAAGGCTTGAAGTTTCTTACTGGCATGGTGTAGGGTGAGCAGGAGAGGGGGTGGAGGGGGCAGAGCTAACAATAATTCTAAAGCCCTTTGATCAAAGTGGAAAAGAATTTAAATGGTAATCACTCATTTAAGAACATTTTGTAATTCAAACTTTAGATTTATACAAAATATTTTTCATATATTATCATGATGTATCTATCACACTTTAATATTTAGTGATTAAAAGACGGTTTCTGGGTTTTGAAAATATATAGAGATTGACATAGTCATAGCCACTGAATAATTCAAGAAGAAAACACAGCCAGTACCCCTCAGGTGAGTCTGGCTGCAATCTGGAAGAAGATTAAAGTTTCCACCAGAACCTAAGAGCAATATTCTCTGAATGAATTCATTCTAGTGAAATGAATTTGGTTATTTCAAGCTTCTATCAAGCAGAATAAATTTTATTAAAATAAATTAAATCATCTAACCTAATGAATGTATTTCTAGTCACTTAGCAAGATAACTCTTATAAGCTAAATACCGAAAGCTGTGTATTTAATTGATAAAAGCACATTTATTGCATTAGGGATACATAAAGTTATCCTGTAATGTCACCACCATGCAGAGTTCTGTCTCATTAATTCCAAGAAGATGCTGCACAAGTTTTATGCTAATTTTGACAAATTAAATTTCTTAGGGTTTTAATTTGGATTTCACAATCTTTCCTGCAAAGTAACCATTTAACCCCACAAATGTTAGCTTTGTAATAATTAATTATAATTCTCACATAACCAGTAACTTATCTTCAGCAGGAAGATTTTTATTTAAAATACATGCTCATTTGAATAAAGAAAAAAAACATTTTTAGAGTCGGATTTACGAGGTTAATGAATGTGGCCATTATTCCTAACAGTGTCGGGAGGTTTCCCATGGGACATTGAATGTGACCAGTTTTCCAAACTCAGCTCTTTCCAAACCTCCTTCCAAGGGTAGAAAGGAATTTAGGTTCATTCTTGGAAAAGCCTTCAGAGAGAGCAATTCTAGTTTTGATGTACTGATTTAGACAGTATTCTTGGTGCTCAATGAAAAGTGGTAATAGTGCATATTTGTTTGCTTATGATGCATAATACTTTCCTAAATTTCCATTAGGAGAAGATTCACCTAGGTACTTGTTAACTGTCACCTCCCAAGGCTTTCTCTGGAGAGTCTGTTTTACTTGGATTGGGGTGGGGTACTGAGATTTGCATTGTTGTCAGGACCTGAATAAGTTCCACCACCAAACATGGTTGTGACACCGTATGTCATATGTGTGTGTGTGTGTATGTGTGCGTATGCACATCTATGTCTATCTCCATGCACATGTGCGTGTGAATATGTCTTTTACATTCATGTAACCTCTAGAGGGAGTCTTTGGGTCATTCCTCAGGAGGGCTTAAAAAAATTCTTCTTGAGAGATGTTCTCTCAATGGCAGGAACTCCTAAGGCAGGTTAGGCTGGCTAGCTCCCAAGCCCCAGAGAGCTGCCTGTCTCTGACTCTCCTGTGCTGAGATTTTAAGTATGCCTCACCATGTCTGGAATTTTCTTTTTGTTGGTTCTCTATATTGAACCCAGATCCTCAGGTTTGCAAGGCAAGTGCGTTACTGACTGGACTAGGCCCCCAGACCAGAAATTCCCTTCTAAAAATCTTCATGATCATAGACTTCCCGACCAAACAAATCAGAATCTCTATAACGACATTCAGGTGTCCGAGAGTAATCAAGGAGGCACCACAGAGTAGGTAACAACTGGCAAATTATATCACCAGAAATAAATTCTAAAAATTCAGTTCTTATAAATTGTAACATTTAGTGTTTCTAATCAGTAGGGTCAGAGTAGAGACCCCCAGTTTTGTGTCTAGTAAATTATAGGTAGAGCTGATACTGCAGTCTGAAAACTCCTTTTGGGAGTGAATGTTTCGTAGGAAGGTAAATTTGAAATTCTTTAAGTGGAAATATAGAAGAACGACACTGGACTGAGCCCAGGACAGGAAAAACTGTTCAATATCCTGAATAAGGCTACATTAACAGTAGCCTGCCTGCCTATCACTTGCAGATTAGATATGTATAAACACACACACACACACACACACACACACACACATATATATATACACATACATATGTTTATCTATAATTCTTACAACCATGATGCATGAGAGATATGGTCTATTGTTTTCACTTAGAAATATGAGAATTGAAGCAAGTGGAGGTTAACTAACTTGTTCAAAGTAATATAGTTAGGAAACTGTATACCTGAACCAGAAAACTTAAAGACCAGTTGGTATCACTTCAGTGGTGTGGTGATTAAACTTGGTTGTTGTTTTAGGGCTTCTATTGTTGTGAAGAGGCACCAGGATCACAACAACTCTTTTCAAGGAAAACACTTAATGTAGGCTGGCTTACAGTGTTAGAAGTTTAGTCCATTATCATCATGGTGAGACATGGCAGTATACAGGCAGATATAGTGCCAGAGAAGCTGAGAATTCTCTGTCTTGATCCACAGGCAGCAGAAAGAGAGATTATGTACTAGGCATGGCTTGAACATATATAAGACCTCAAGATCCACCTCCATAGTGACTCACTTCCTCCAACAAGGCCACACCTACTCCAACAGAGCACTCCTCCTAATAGTGCCAATCTCTAAGCAGTTTCTCCTGTGCACCATTTCCATGATGTCATCGAACCTACCAGGAGCCCTTTTCTTTCAGACCACCACAGTTGTCAATTGAACCATTGAAATGTAAGCCTCTGTGTACTCCTGTGAGGGGTTTTCATGATCAGATTATCTGAAGGCTGAAGACTCAGCCGAAGTGGGGCAGCCTGGATGAAAGGAGAGAGAAGAAGTAAACTTAGCTTTTTGCCTGCTTGCCTTCACCATTATTGGTAAGGTCATTTGTTCTGTTGCTGTTGTGTTCCATTGCTGACACCAGAATTAGTTACTTCAGGCTAAAACGAAAAATAGTAGAAGACCAAAACCCAGCAGCCCTCCAGGAATCCTCTAAGCCTTCAGCCCCATATTGGAACTGCTCAGACATTCAGTGTTATGGAATGCCGGTACTGAATTCTCAGCCTCTACAGTGTGAAACAGATGCTAATAAATATCCTTTTAATATCTATGCTTATTGTATCTGTTATGTTACTCTGGAAAACCCTGGCTAATACAAGAGCTTGGCAGTTACAGAGTACTATACTTAAGGCAGTGATGATAGATAAAATTCTTTCCTACTGAAGCTGTTCACTGTACACAGAGACTACAGAGATGGTCTGCATTCAGGATTCACACAGATAAAAATCTAGAGATGTATGCTAATGGAATAAATATCTGATGAGAGCCAAAAGAGCAAATGGATAAAGGTGTCCTGACCTAGAAATAACCTGATGTGTATTAGGAGAGGACCAATGTAACAGTTAAAGAAACTGCAGTTTGGTTGTGTCTAAAAGAGTATGGCAATACCGGATGTGAACCAACATGAGAAGCATATCCCATAACTACAGAGAAAAAGGTAGAACAATAGAATGCTATTCCAGAGTTCTCTCTCTCTCTCTCTCTCTC
>NC_022010.1:87712695-87723259 GCF_000317375.1 Microtus ochrogaster
ATTAGAAAAACATGTGTTTGTTTTCATTAAACTATCAAATTTTCACTGGCTATGTGCTAAGCACTCAAGATTTGGCAGTGAACAAAGAATTGCTTTTGTTGGGGATGTTCTTACACTCTAGTGAGGGTAAGCATGTATATACAAAGAGGGAAATGTTGGTACTTTTGGGAAAAACAAAGTAGCATAATGTGAACGGACTGTGAGGAAAATGGTGTGGATGTGTGAGAGAGAAGTGGTTGGAAAAGCATTTGCTCATGTAAGGGCATCTTTGATAAACTGATAACTGAATAAAACTTTAGAATCAGTGTAATGTGAAGAAGAGGGTAATATACCACCTTAATCAGAACCCTAGTGTAAAATGAAACTCCCCTACCCATGTCATCTGTCAACAGCTTAGTGGTGGTTTGTCTTTGTACCTGGAGAGACCAACAGAAAAACGCTGCCTGAACATTGATTGGGAGGAGGATATGGCCTGTAGCTGGCAAATTAGACAATACACTTCTTGGCAATGCACTGTAAGTGGGTGTTCTCAGCAGTCGATTGATATTAACCTGTTTATATGTATTTTGTTTCAGGATTTGTTTATCGTACAAGTAGAAATACCAGTTTCAGCTGCTTAGTTAGTTCATTATCATGGTGGCAGGAAGCATGGTGGCATGCAGACAGGCATGGTACTGGAGAAGCAACTGACAGCTACATCGTGATCCACAAGCAGAGGGGGAGAGAGAGAGACAGAGACAGACACAGAGAGAGAGACAGAGAGACAGAGACAGACAGAGAGACAGAGATACAGAGACAGAGAGGCAGAGGATAAATGACCCTAGCATGGGATTTTAAAACCTCAAATCTCTTTCCAGTTATGCACTTTCTCCAGCAAGGCTACATCTACTCCAAGAAGGCCATACCTTCTAATCCTCCTAATTTTATCAGAGAGTTCCACTTTCTGCTGCCTAAGCATTTAAATATGTAAGCCTATGGAGGACATCGTTAAACAACACAAACAATGCTATAAACTCAAATTAGACATAAGTGTGAGTGTAGTCCTTGATTAAGTTGTGAAGCCCTTCTTAAATTCCTTCCCTGCTAGATTGAATGACATTGTCATGGGAGTGGTACACAGGAGAGAAACTACAAGCAGCGTGCAGCCATAATTCTATGGCAAGCACAAGCTTCCTACCAGGGAGCTACGCCTCTCCTTGGAGGAAATGACTTAAAACCGGTACTGAATGGAAAAGTGAGATGGGATGAGATGGAAGGGCATCTGAGAAAGGATGTGATTATGTCACTCTCAGGAGAGATTCTGGCAAGAAAATGTTGCTCTGAGCTCCCTCTCAGACTTCAGGATGACTAATAGCTGAGGTAGGAAGAGCTGCTTGAATTGCTCTGTCTAGAAGGGGAAAGCTGACACCTGCTGAGTTTTTCCTAAACACTCCACTTCATAATTTGCATAAAAGAAATGATGCCATTTTTGCTGTCTGTTGAAACTGGAGTTACAGTTTGGCTCACAGGCTGTAGCCTCTACTTTTCACTTCCTTAAAATACTAGAGTGAAATGTAAAAGGAGGAAATCACCCCCATTTAAATGTGTTTTAAATGGAGAGAATTATACATGTTAAATTATTTTAGCAGAATGAAATTAAGTAAGAAATGAACTAAAAATAAACTATCCAGGAAATCAAAAAGAAATTGAAGTGAAGATGCTGAATGCTCACAGCATATGTACCAGCTCAAACCTTGTCAGTGTCTGTGGGTCAGGAGGTCTCGGGGATTCTCCCAATATCCCCGAACTAGGTCAGGCTGTAATGTGGAGACTAACCATTATAATAAATACAACCTGCTAACTTCTGCTTCTGGCTGGGATTGAGTAAATGTGCCACACTTGTCTTCTGCCATAAGTAACTAGGAAACTAGACACAATATGTGAAGCAGGTGTTCCAGGCATTTAACAGATGGCAACATGGTACTCTATCCAAAAGAAGAAGAAACCAAGCAAGATGAGGTGTGTGATTTTTTTTTTCCTTTCTGCCCGGAGATGCTTTCTGAAAAGCACCCACAGAGCATTGGGGTAGGGAATTTGCACGCAAGTAGAATACAGTGTGCTGGTTGAATTTCATAGCAAGCTTGGAGATGAGCTTTATTTGCCAAAGAGTTAGGCATGAGGGAGCCAAGAAAATAAAAAAGGGATTTTCTTTGAGTATTAAATATTTTATGTACACTTTTTTATGTTTATAACTTCTGAAGTCACTGGAGGGACCCAAAGCTGTTTATAAATAGTTTCTAATAGGAGCTAACCTTCTTACTTATGTATTTGGGAAACTTCTATTTAGGGGTATGCTCCACACAAAGGAATATGAGGTCTAAATGGAGGACACATTCCCTCCATTTAGGAAATGAGTGTTTAGCCGGGTGATGGTGGTGCACGCCTTTAATCCCAGCACTCTGGAGGCAGAGGCAGGCGGATCTCTGTGAGTTCGAGACCAGCCTGGTCTAGAAGAGCTAGTTCCAGGACAGGCTCCAAAACCACAGAGAAACCCTGTCTCGAAAAACCAAAAAAAAAAAAAAAAAAAAAAAGGGAAATGAGTGTTTGTGTTCACGTCTTCTGTAGGATTCCAGGTCATGTATTAAGTCTGACATGATTTTAATACCTACGGTTTCAGATTTTACCCGTAGCAATGATGATAAGTTTCAAGTGAGACTTTTAGTAGTTTTACTGTCATTCTCTTTCTCAACATCGTCATCCATCAACCCATCATCGTCGTCGTGGTCATCCTTGTCAGTGCTGGTTCTACTCAGGAGCCCTGGAAAATGTCTCCACATTGCTGCTTTTTCCTCTTTGCTGCTGGATGGAGCTTTCCCATATTCACTACATGGGGTTGGTTGCATTTTGTTTATTCTCAAAGTCTGACCTCTCATTCCCTGTGGCTACTGTTTCTGCTTCACAGGTCTGTTTTAACAGTTATGATTTGGGAATGCCAGTCTTCCTGAGCCCACTATTTATTTCTCAGTTGTTTCTGAATATAAAAGGGAGACTGACATAATTCATTAGCTCTTTTAAAACTCTACTCCTATTACAATCATGTCCACATGTCATGTATACATAATTGTGTGGCCTCACAGGCAAAATACATGTCCTCTCAAGACAATGTCCAGATTCTTTGGGATCATACATTGAGAACATCCCATGTTATAATTTAAAATACAAATTAGAGAGATTTAGAATAAAATAAAATCAAGGATAAATATCTGTACAACAATTTCTGAGCATTTTAGTATGAGTATAGTTGTTCCTTGGTGTGATAATGGAATCTTGGGGGAAAGTTGAAGTGTGTGGGGTTTATTTTATGATTTAGACATTTTCCACTCATAACTAGAGATAGCCATATTGGCAATAAGCAAAACATATGTTGGTTCTCTTGCTAATGATATGCTGTTGTTTCATTCTGTAGATAAACTGATGGTTTGAAAGAACAGTGATCAAGGAAAAGCTTATCCAATGAGGTTCACCTATCCATTTTTCAGCTATTGATATCTTATAAAAAAAGTATGTAGCAAGCTGTCATTTTTTTCTCTTATTTCAAAGTAGAGGGATTTTCGTTTTCATATATTATGCTGGTTCTCTGTCCCTTTGCCTTATTTTTATTTAAGTATGAAAGAAATTCTATACATGCATACCATGAGTTTTGGTTTTTTTTTTCCATTGGATAGTAAAAAAATCTATAAAATTGCCAGTGAAAATGGAGCTGTACACAGAGTAAAAGCAGAACGATTGATTTCTTTTTATTTAGGACTAATCTCTAAAGATGGCTAATGGCAGAAGCAGAAAGTTGGCAGACAGATCCTAGGACTTCACTTCTCATCACAAGATCTCTAAATGCCTACATGTGTTATAACCTAAAACCTCCTTGGAAATGTGACTAACATGCTCTCATAAACTGGAGTGATTGTGGAGATAGAAATCTGTGGTGCTGTGTTCAGTGCAAATACTGAAGCCAGAAAGGTGTGACATTTGTTATTTTATAAGATCTCACAGTAAAAAATAAAAAAATATCTCTGCTTTATGTCTAAAAGCCACTTATGAGTGAATACATATTATATTTGTCTTTCTGGGTCTGGGTTACCTCACTCAATATTTTTTTCTAGATTTATCCATTTGCCTACATATTTCAAGATGTCATTTTTTTTATTGCTGTGTAATATACTCCATTGTGCAAATGTACCACATTTTCTTTTTCCATCTTCTGTTGAAGGACATCTAGGTTGTTCCAGGTTCTGGCTATTGCAGATAATGTTGCTATGAACATGGTTGAGTGCATGTCCTTGTGGCATGATTGAGCATCAAACAAACAAACAAACAAACAAACAAAAAAACAACAGCATACAGGCCACAATCCCAGAGAAACTAGACAACTAAGAGAGACTTACATGTATCTAAATAGGAAGTTGAAAAAGACAAGTAAATTGGGAGCATGGGGGTCACGGTAGAAGGTAGAAGGGGAGAAAAGGAGGAGGGAGGAGCATGGAGAAAAATGTATAGCTCAATAAAAATAAAATAAAAAAGAAAAAGTTAAAAAATGAAAAATTATAAGAGGCAGACAGATCTCTGTGAGTTCGAGGCCAGCCTGATCTACAAGAGCTAGTTCCAGGAGAGGCTTCAAAGCTACAGAGAAACCCTGTCTCAAAAAAAAAACAAAAAAGATTTATTTATATAAAGTATTTTAATATACATTGCAAAAATCTTTGACAAAACTATGCTTTTATTCGACAGACATAAAATTATGAAGTGGTAGCTTTTATAGATGTCTAATTGATTTTGTGGTTTATATGAATTAATAGCTGACAAATGTCAGCAAACTTTGCATTCAGTGTGTTTCTCTAGTATCTTGAAAAGTGAGTGTGTTTTATGTTCATCATATTACATATGGCAAATTTCAAACTTAGGCTTTTTTCTTTTAAATTGAACCTTATATTTGTCTGTGTGAAGGTATGTGCACATACGTGCAGGTGCCTCTGGAGGCTAGAAGAGAACATCTGATTCGCTGGAACTGGTGTCACTGGTATGTTGCGGGAGGTCCTTCCGCTCCTCCAGCCAATAGCCACTGAGATACCTGCCCATTGGGGCATGGTCTCTCTCTTTAAAAAAGCAGCCACTTCCCTTCTCGCTCTCTCTTTGCTTCTTGCTCAGCTTCTGGCGACTAGACTCCTTCCTGATTGCACAGAGGGCTGTTGTCTGGGACGGTGATCTTTAATTTTTTCCCCTTTAAATAAATGCCACCCTATTAATCATAATTCCAAACTGGTGTGGGATTCTTTGTGATTTACGCCTTCATCACAGGTGGCTAAGAGCACTCAGATCGGAACCTCTGGAAGATGAGCAAATACGCTTTAGGATTGAACCATCCTTCTTGAAAATAAAAATGATGTAGCTGACTAGAGAGTTGGGTAAAAGATCTCTCCACATCTTTTCTCTACTCTCCCCTATCTCTCCTTGATGAAAGTATCATTCAACCTCCATGGTGTTTCAGCATCATCCTCTTTTTGGAATCAAGGACGATTTCCATCAGGGGAATTTTACTCACTGTTTTCTAGGAAACCAGAGATTATACATGGGAAGAAAGCACACTTGCTTTCTACGAGTAAATGAAGCTGAGGACGTTTGTCTCTGCCAAGTCCTTTGCTTTCTTTCCTTTAGCTTACTCTCATAGTCTCTGTGTTTGTTCTGGGAAAGAGTCAGTAAGGACGTTAGCCCTGGGAGAATCTCAGCCAACCGGAAATAGGCCTGTGATCTGTCAGCACTCAATCCCAGGAAGGGTAACTGTGACTATATTTTTAAGTCAGCTACCTTTTTTTTTTCGTCAACTATATTCTAGAACACATACATGGATGTGAAAGATGTCTACATAGTTTTATATTACAATTATAGTGATATTCTAAGCAGTAGTCCTTGTAATGTCACAAAGTTAGGGTTTTTAAATTGACAATGGCCTCAAAGTCCCATTTAAAGTATTTTTATTGTTTATCTTTATTATATCATACATAATTTTAAACTATGATCATATCTTATATTAGTTTTTGCACATTTTACAAAAGCACATTGTCAGTGTATTTATATGTATTGATTAATGTTCATGAATAAGTTGTGTAAGGAGGGTGCACATGCTATGTATGGCACACGTGTGGAGGTCAGAGCACACCTTGTTGGAATGCACGCTTCCCTTCCATCATGTGGGTTTGGAGGTTTGAACTCAGGATATCAGACTTGGCAGCAGGCACCTTTACTTACTGAGGCATGTGTTGGCTTCTCATATATTTACTAATATTTAAATGTATAGGAGTAAATAATGACTTCAAAAGTAACTATATTTTTATTTAGTTACAATTTCAAATTTGTAAATAAGGGCTTAAAAAGATTCTGGGAATGTTTCATTAAGACAAATTTTGCTTATTAAAAATAAAGTGAGGCCTTTTGTTTTCAACTGTCGGTTTTCATGCAGTGCTGTCCCCAGCTCTGTGACTAGCTTACCATTTTACAAGGCCTGCTTTCAGTGACTTCACATTAATAGCGAACAAAATTACCATTCAGCTTTCTGTTACAACTGTGAAATCGGTGTAGAAAAGTACAAAAGCAAGTGATTTCACTCAGTAATATACAGCGTGTATCCTTTGAAAATGAAATTTTTATCCAGATCTAATTATAAAAAATGTATATTAAAACCCCAGCAATGATAAGATGCATTGTTTGTAGAAAATCGCTATTAAATTAAATGGTTCTGACTTGTGTTGGAAATCAATTTTATTTAACCGAAGCCCAATCACATTGACAGAAATCACATCAGCAATAGTGGAAGGGAGAAACGGCAAGCTACACAGTTGGCCTCAACTCCAGGAAGGTCAAAAGCCCAACCTTGGATTAATATGAGGAGGCCTTCATAACTTCAGAGAGTCCAGAAAACACCATCGTCTCCTGGTGATCCTAACTGTGATGGAAATCAGGCACGGAAGGGGGCATTATTGTAAATCTTCGTCTACATGACAGATTTACATTTCCTCACCTCCATAAAATTCTCCATTAATGGCACAACACCTATTAAGCTGAGATATTTCTAGGTGTAGTACGTCATGGTATTTTCCTGTACAGTTTACATTATTCTTGGCATTTCAGTGCCTGTCTCATGAGATGGCCAGGAAGGAAAATATAGTAACTTGCACTCACATCTCAAGGACGAAAATGCCGTGTCTTACCACAGGATACGTTAAGAAACTGAAAACCAAATATTGAGAATAATAAAGTTGAAAAATGAGAAACTTAAAGGCTTAGGGGGAAAACAGTTTCTTTCTTGGAATAACATTTTAACACATTATTAAATCCATCAAATTCCTGGGCTGTAAGGTGTTCCAGAGGTGGCCAAGGAACATTTGTAAAGGCTCGTTCTTGGAGTTGAGAATGTGCAAAATACAGTCTTGAACAAAACCTGGTGTAGACTTTACACTTTCTCTAGCACTTATCTCCAAATCTCTGGGCTCTGCGAAACAGCAGCACAATACTCCTGCAGGGCCTTGTGAAGACGAGTGGGCTTACATGAGACAGGCTCTTAAAGGTACAGACAACCTTCTGAGCACTGTAAGCACATCAAGAGCCTGGGATAATTTGATTTTTATTATCATATGGCTAGAGAGCAAAATAATTTCCACTCTTTTATTTTTTTGCCTTTTTATTAAGAAAATGGTTTCATATATTTATTTTAATCACCATTTTTCTGTTCCCTGACTCCAACAAGATCTTCCCCATGTCCCTCCTCACCCAATTCCATGTTCTTCTTTTCTCTCCCTTTAAAGGCAAGCACACAAACAAAGAAACATACACATACATACATAGGCACACACTGGCACAGGCATGTGAATGCAAGTGTGCACACAAACACAGAGGCACATACACACACACACAAAACTCTTAACTATACAGGCTCTGATAAAAGAATGAAATTAAGAGTTGCAAGCAATGGTTAAACTGATTCACTCTGAGGAAGCTTTTAGGTTTATTTTAGGACATGCTACAAAGCAATGTGCAGGCATCGCGTGTGAGTCCAAAAAGAAACATGAAAGATGCATTTTTGCATTTCAGATCTGATAGAGATTACTGGCTCTTTTTTTTCCCCAGTGAAAGTCCTATTTGCCTGTATTGGAGTTGCCAATGGATGACCCAAGGTCATGGTGATGTCCAGTAGTAGAGCACAGGTGTTCCCTTTGTGCTCTGGGGGATTCCCTGGATCCATTAAGAAACAGTCATGCTTCTTCGTGGGCTACTGTCTTCTGGAGCAGAACAGAAATGTTGCTTCTTAGCTTTGTGTGTGTGTGTGTGTGTGTGTGTGTGTGTGTGTGTGTGCGCATGCGCATTTGCCAAAGAGAAGCACAGAAGATGAGTTTATTGAAGTTTTAAGGAAATTTTCACAAATAGAAGTTGTACTTCTTTGTAAGTAGTATGATTCACTACTTTGCCTGGTGCGGCATCCTTTTCATTTTATATTAGCAATAAAAGGCTCTGTGGAAAAGCCTCATGTGTGACAATATGGTCATTACACAACACTTTGGATATATGGTGTTTATTGAGGTTACAAACTATTGGAAATAGCTGTGTAGATCATGTGGAAGAGCTCTATTATAATGGCTCATAATGGTTTCCCATAATAGGAGCTTGGAAAATATTTGTTCTTTGCTATGCTTCTTTTGCAGGTCTTTTTTATGTGTGTGTATGTGATCCTGTATCTGAGATAATCCAGCCTGCACCATGAATAGCCTGAAAAAGTTAATATGCCGAAGTGTTAAGTGTTGAAGTGTTCCACGCACATAACTTATTTATAGGTTTTTACATAAAAGGATTCTCTAGAGGCTTTGCTGCAAGTTTCCTCTCAACTGCAGAGAAGAGCAGGGAAGTTCTTATAATTGTAACAATTAGCAAGCAGTGTGTGCTTCCTTCTGATTTACAGGAAAACTACAATAGCATAGTTTCAGAGGAAACTGCTAACGCTTCAGATTCCAGCAAAACCATCAAATCCATTCTACAGAGACTCTTGGGCTCTGTTGGGCAGAATATTATGTTACAGACTGATGTCTGTGAGCCCTCCAAATGCACATGTCAAAGTACAACTCTCAATCGAACTGTATTTGAAGATAAGATATTCCTGAAAATAATTATCATTAAAGCCATATGCAAGGGACGTCTATCCAATAATCATAAGAAGAGACAGTAGTGAGATCTCTCTCTGGTCCCTGAAAATCCCTGAAAAGCTCTCCATCACAAAACAACCATGTTACATCTTGATTTTGAACTATCTAGTCTCAAGAATTCTAAAAATTTCCAGTGTTTAATTCGGATCAAAATCTATGGCATTAATGTTATAGCACCCAGAACTAACACGCTTGCCATTTAAAATTTAAAACTGATATAAATCTTAAAATTAAAAAGTATTATATTTTTCTCTCTTTTTACTTTTTTTTGGTCCTTCCATCGATAGTAAGAGATGAAGATACTCATGGGAAATTAGACACAACAAACAAACTTGTACAAAGAAATGTACTATACTTGTACTAGGAACACCAAGCTCATTGCAGGCCGACCAAAAAGAAACCTGAAATTTAAAGAGCATTCAGGTCTTTAGGGGATAACCAGGTCATGTGAGTTCTCCTGTTCTCAATAGCAATTGTTTTAGGTTTTTCTCTTGAGCAAACACAACAAACAAAAGCCTTCAGGAATAGCCACCATTTCACCAAGAATATTTCAGAAGCAGAAGTGTTGAGCTTCTCCAAGATGAGGAATTCTGTTTTCATAGCAGAACACCCTAATTTAAGTTGGAAATATGTTGGAAAATGTCATTTCCTTTGCAACCCAAACAAATTAAGAAAAAGGGAAATATCATTTAGAATTCATAGCTTGTGAAATTTTGAGAGTTGTAGGAATTTGGCAAAGCCTAAAATATTGCCTGGCATTTATAAGATAAGTATTTTGGGAGTCTAAATTAAACTTGTGACTAGTTATATCCTGAGAATGTGTTAATTTGTCACTGTGTCTGTTTCTTGCTGTAATTAATGTCCTATGAACTAGGCACTTGCCATGTACATAACTTATTGCTGTGTCAAACAGATGACAAACTCTGTGTGTGTCTCTGTGTGTGTCTTTCTCTCTCTCTGTGTGTGTGTTTACACAATGCCACCATATATTGAGTATATTGAGTAACAAAAATTCACAAGTTCTACAGTTTCATTGGCTGCAGTTTACCAAGAGTTCCAGTTTACCTTAGAAGCTAGCCGTGGGAAAATATGGATTCTTTTCTGTAGTAATATGAGCGGTGGGCTGTGTCCCGCCACCCAACTAGCTTTACCTGAAATAATTACATGGAAACTGTATTCATTTAAACACTGCTTGGCCCATTCTCTTCTAGGCTAATTCTCACATATTAATTTAGCCCATTTCTAATCATCTGTGTAGCACAGCTGGGTGCGCTTACCGGGAAGATTCTAGCCTACGTCCATCCTGGGTTGGAGCTTCATTGCGTGTGCCTCAGAGAGCAGAG
>NC_022010.1:87726024-87740115 GCF_000317375.1 Microtus ochrogaster
CAGCATTCTGTCTGTTTACTCCTCCCACCTATGTTTTAACCTATCAGGGCAAGCAGCTTCTTTATTTAATTAACCAATGACCTTCCTCCATCACTTTTCTTTAAATCTTAGTCACTAGCATCAACTATCAAGTCATTTATTACATAATGCACATATGTATGAACTTAGGTTACAGAAGGCCTATGAGAAGATTAAAGAGGCTTCAGCAGAGTTTGGAGTTCAAGGAAGTTATACTATAAGCAGGCAGAACCCTAACAGAGAAGCTACGTATTTTAAACCCATGATCTGTACTCTGGAGTGGCACTCACCCAGTGCTTATAAAGTCAAACATAAAAGAACAAACTTTCCTTGTGTGGTAGTTGTTACCACTGTGCTGTATGCCACATCCTAGTGGAAGGACAGAATGCGGTGCCCTGGAAGTAAAAATGCAGAAAAACTACTAAAAAACCCTTGTAGATGACATGTATTTTACTGCTATATATTATTCAGGAGAAAATGCACCCGATTTTAGGATCTTTTTGGAGAATTATTTTGAATATAAACATGAACAGCAGCAATACCTGTTAAATGAGCGAATAATATGTGCTAAATAGAAATACAGATATATACATGAAAAACATATGTGGATACCAGTAGCAACATATACAATACTAAGTCAGGAATGGAAGACACAGAATTTAATAATCTCCTTGCCTTTCTGCCATAAGAAATAGCTCAGACTGCATGCCTTATAAATGTAATAAATTAATTTAGTCACAGTTCTAAGTGCCCAAAGTCCGTGAACACAGTGCTGTCAGCACTGGTTTTCTGTACAGTTTTCTTCTTGACTTGTAGATAACACCTTCATATGAGTTCCCACACTGTTGCTGTGGATCCCAGAGCGAACGATCTCTGCTATGCTAACTTTTCCCACGGCCCTTTTGGATTAGGATCCCATCCCATGACTTTTCATTGCTCCCTGTCAAGGTGTTCCCTCCCATATGTTCAAATACCTTGTGGGTTTGAACATCAATATGTAAACACAGAGAGGGATGCATTTCAGTTCATATAAGACAAGGACAGTTTTAACGACTGTCAGCTATGTCTAGTATCCACATATGTATATATCCATATACTTTACCTTGATAATTAGTATTGAAACTACAGGAATCTCATTCAATCAGATATCTGCAGATGGAGAACATGAGAAATGTTAAGCTGTTCAATGTATCTGCATTCTAGTCTTTCAAATCTCTTCTATTTAAATTTCTCTATAATATTTTCTAACCAACAGTAAACAGGCTCAAACTATAGTTACCTAAATTCAATGTTTGTCCAATAAAACTCATTTCATAGTTTATTTGAATTCACTTGAATGGTGTTAGCTCAAAGGGCAGGGATTGAATAAACATGGGCTTTGTATTCTCGTCTGCTTAGCAGATTTATCTATCAGCTAATTGTCTAAGGCTAATGGTAGAGCTTAATTGAAGAGTACCTGTCAATCATGCTAGAGGCAGGCCCTATTTTAGAAACACAGAACAATGCTGTCTTTCTTTTTTATGTCAGTGACCCAGCAAAATTATTAACATTTGTAGTGCCTTTGGCATAGTGTTCACAATCTTCTTTCTAATTTCAATTTTAATAAAAAAAGCAAATAACTCCATGCCTATAAGGGCTTGAGACGTGGTCTTACTGTCTTTGGCTGCTTGATTTTATTATTGTTCACAAGAAATACAATATTCCTTAACATAAATATATTTTTATTAACAGATTATACTAAACTGCACCACATCTGAAAAGGGGAATTAAAGCATTACAGCAAAAATACGCAAATTTATTGGTAGAAACAGGCGAAAAAAAACCCCATTGTTTTCAGTAATTTGTTTGGTTTACTTGGAGGAACTGGAAATGTTGAATCATCTGTGATTTGATTTTGATGTTCCCTTGGACCCGCACTTTACTGAGTTTTAATTTTATCAGTAAATGTCTCAGTCTAATGACCATCATTATTCTTCATCAAATTGAGGAAGTCAGATTATTTCTAAATTTATAATGCATGACCTGTATATGAGACATATGTATGTGTTTTGGAAGCATATCCATTTTGGGGTTCATGGGAAAAGCAGTAAGTTTGAGACAATGGCATGAGGAAAAAAACATAAACTCTAGCATTGAAATAAATACATTTCTCTCATTTTTCTTTTTCCCTCCTGTTTTTCTTTTTTCTCTCTCACTAACTATAATAAAAATGTCTGCTTTCCCCATTGCCCACGTGACTCTCCACCAGGCATCTAAAGTGAACATATTTCCTGAACATTTCTCAAGGCATTTATTTCTAAAAGTGCTCATTGTGCCTCTTTTTCCTGCACACATAAAAGGAATATACAGGAAGAGCTCCAGACTTACTTTTGTGCTGCTTGCAAGCAAATTTTCAATGATTGCAGTAAGTAGACTTACGATTTGTAACTCAATTGTCTTCACTTTTTTTTTTTGAAAAGGGGACTGATGGTACCTAAACAAGAAGCCCCACAGCCTCCCAGTACACAGAAATCTTTCCTCTGTCCTTATTCTTCTCCCTCATGCCATATTTCATATTCGTTAAAATCTGAGTTATGATTGACTTTGTAAATGGATAATTGTTTTAGAAATAAAGATTCTAGGTAGGCATTATTTGAAAGTGGAAATATTAGAAACTGGGGAAACGTCATGCTGTTCTCCCTTTTAATTTTTTTAAACCCTTGTTTGTAAAATCTTCTTTGTTTGTAGTTTGGTGATTTCTCAGACAAACACAGGAGCATATGTAGTTTTAGAGCTAATGCTGCCTTTTACTTTATTATTTCCTTTACTTCATACGGCGTAGCCTTTGGTCAGTGTCCTGCTCCCCCTTCTTTCTTCGCTCTGTGATTTTAGTTACATGGACAGGCCAGGGGCTGCAGGTTTAAAGTTTCTAGAAAGACTCGATTCATGAGGCATATGTTCCAGAACCATTCAGGATATATGAACACGGTCTAATTTCCAGCAAGTACTCGGTTAATTCTGCTCGAGGGTGCTGTCCTGGTGGTAGTGAAATGCTAACTGTGTTTTGTGATGTACAAAGCTAAGACAGCAACATGGGAATGATAGGACGGGTTTGCCTACGAAGATCTGAAATAAGTATATACTTCAAAATTGTCCAATCGACATTTTATTGAAAGCTCCACCATTGTGATTTAGGCATCAAGACCCTTGGGATAAATATAGGGAAGAAATTTATCTAAGTGTAATAAAGATTGATGGAAAAGAAAATGACTCAACTTATAAAAGACATCAGACACTGGATTTGGAGGCTCAAGATGACATGATTGCTTCTTGTGGGATCTCATGTCTATGTGTGTGGGTTCCTCTCTTTTAGATTCCTTCATGTGGAAATATTTCCCTAGATTGAATATCAAAGGGAAAGTTTTACCAAAATTTCCATTTAGGAAAACCCTAGTTGAACTCTCTTCTTAGAGAACTACAGCCATGCACCTGTTTCTGAAGTAATTCCCAGGCTAGAAGAATGAGCTACCAGGAGCAGCTGCTTGTGGATGAGGCAGGCAGGCCTTTGTAATTGGTAGTCACCGTGTGGTGGTGGTGGTGGTATTAACAGAGAGCAAGTGCCCAGAAAACTCCCGTCTGTAGTAACAACTTATCTGCTAAATCTGTAATTTAAAAGACTATGTATTATATCCAGTTGCTTCTTCTATGTTAATTAAACCCTCCTTAACCTCTTCTATATAAGTATCAATTGAAAGTAAATCCAGATCCTAATCTGGGCTTTGAGCAGATTCTCAAATCGAATTTTCTTTTGTCGTGAAACATCTTGACTTATGTGTTGATGAAGAACTGAAAATTCCAGGCATTTCCGTTCAGGTAGTAAGGTAGACCTTTTCAGAGTGGCACAAGGGTCATTTTTATTTGATGACATTTTTCTCATCTGGGAGGTCCTGAGCTCCATAGGCTACTCTCTCTATATAGCACTCCTGGGCTGTGGCCACTAGATGGCAGGAGCAAACTCCCAACTGTCTGCCAGCTGAAAAATGTCTCTGTCCATCATCGCAGATGTCCCTTTAGGACCACATCTGCCAAGGTGTGAAGGACCACTGAGATAGGGAAAGGTGCTAGGCGAAACAGAGCTATCAAGATACAGTGCCCCTGCTTTCTCGCTCGAGCGAGATGATGCAGCTTTTGGAGTCTGGATTTTGACATTAGTGGGTAGTATCTTCTGACATCTCATTTTCTGCAAATCGACGTGGAGACAGGAACAAACCGTGGAGTTATTTTGATGATTCCATAAACCCTTAGCACAGTGACTGTGCATAATAAATGGATTTTCCACTAATGTTGTTATTGCTTTGGGACCCAGCAGGAACATTAATGCGCTTCTACACATTGACTTACTTTCCCTATAGCAGGATGAATGTCTTGGTCAGATATTTTGATGTCCTGTTTCTGACCATGGTAGAAATGGATTTTTCTAAAGTCTTTTGTCAATATTACTCAAGAGCTATCAATGGGGTGTTACCAATCGAAGGATATCCCACACATGGAGAGCAGTTTATCATAACCGTGTGGGTTCTTTGCAGCTATACAGCCATGAACCCTTGTTACTGAAGATGAGGGTAGACTTTCAATAAACCCTTCCTTCCATCCATCTATTCTTTCTTCCTCCCTGCCCCAAGCTCTCTCTTTGTTTTCCTTTGTTCCTATTATCACCATTCACTTCCTTTTTCTCTTTTTCTCTTCTCCCTTTTTCCCACTCTATATACAATTGCTGTAAATTTCAGGACAGAAAATTTATTAGCAATAAATAATGTTAGAACTTGTCACCCAGGATCTTTGTACGTACATACCTGTTAAGCATTTTCTCTGTCATAGGAACAAGTCTCATGTTTTCTCATTCTGTGAAGGCTGAACTCGGTGTCTTTAGCCTGAACCAGTGCATAAAACAAGACTAAGCCATGAGCTAGAGTGGTGTGGCAGTCCTTCCCCGATGCCCAGGACCTGCTCTTCCTTTGATAGGCAATGAATCAAGCACCTAATAGGAGAAAGAAGGAGAGGACTTGTTCAATGTGGCCACTCTGGAACGGGGAAGATGAGATTCTATTATTTCCCCAAGTAAATCTTATTGATTGTGGGAAGAAGATAAGGCTGGATGAGATTTGTTTAAGAAAGCAGTCCTAGTCAAGGTGTGGTCTTGCCCATCATTGAAGCACTATTTCAGCCCCAGTACCTCGGGCAATGTGGCCTAATAAATTGTAAATCTCTTCCCAGAAGGGAAGGTCCAGCCTTTAGGTAGAATGAGATTCTAGCCTTTTTCTTCACCCAATATGAAATTCCAGGGGGGAGTTCCAGTTCCTTAGAGTGTCTTGTTTCAGCAGAAGAAGGATACTAGTATCAGACCTACAAAGATGTTAAACGCTTAGCACATCACACATGAAGCCACGAGGCCGATTTCCAGTACTACTATATAAAACCAGAAAAAGCTAGGTATTTAAATTTTATATGAATTAACGTTATGACAGTATTTTTCCACCAATTCCCCTTTCCCCTCCATTTCTCTCCCTTTCTCTCCCTCCCTTTACCCCTCCCTCCTTTCTTCCCCCTTCTTTTCTTTCTTCTTTCTTTCCCGTGCCCTCTTTCTTTCTTCAAAGCTGTCTTTTGCTATGTCAGTAACTATTCGTTGCTGTCTTTGTGTCTGACCTAACATCTTGGTGACTATTAAATAAGACCTTTTAGAATTTATACACAGACTCTAACTTGCACGGCATTTGAAACCTATAGAAGAGATCTCCTCACATTTTATACCCCTCCACTACCTGATGTGCACATCCATTAATGCACTTGAAAAATAAGTTGATTTGTGACATTGTTCTATTTCCATAATGTAGTATTAAACTTTAGCCACATAAACTTTGGGGTGACCTTAATATGTGTTCTCTGACATGATCACTCATTTGGGTTGATAATAACAGATGAGAAATGAGTTTTTGAGCTCATGATTCATTCATTTATTTTTCCTTTTAATTTTTTAATTTCTTTATTTTTCTCTATGTTCTTTGTAGGGGAGTTTCAGAAGGTATTTAGGTTGGCCTAAAACTGACTATTTTTCTGCCTCAGCTTTTTTTTTTTAAATTTATTTATTTATTAAGGATTTTTGCCTCCTCCCCGCCACTGCCTCCCATTTCCCTCCCCCTCCCCCGATCAAGTCCCCCTCCCTCATCAGCTCGAAGAGCAATCATGGGGATGTTCTATCAGGAACTCACCAAGGCCAGCTGGCCTGGGTCTGAAAAAGCATGGGATAAAACTGGACTTGCTGAACATAGCGGACAATGAGGACTACTGAGAACTCAAGAACAATGCAATGGGTTTTTGATCCTACTGCACGTACTGGCTTTGGGGAAGCCTAGACAGTTTGGATGCTCACCTTACTAAACCTGCCTCAGCTTTTTTAGTCCCAGCACCATTAAATGGTACCACCAGAGTTCCCAAGCTTAAATATTGTCTTTTAAGTTATAACTTTTTTTGAAAAAAATACGTTGATGATTTCATGTCTTCTTTGCTTGGTTAGGACCTGAATAGCTTTACAATTAATTGATAATGGAATCACGTCTCCCTTTGTAGATGCTCTGTTAACACTGGAAGTAAAGAATCCTCTCTTTGTAAGGATCATATTGTTTTCCACAATGAAATTATCTTTTAATATCGGGAAATACAGTAGGATGTCAGAATTACTAACAAAAGATTTAGTGAGAGGAACAAAAATATTTCTAGTTATGTTAACGTGTGCAACTAAAATTCTCATTTAGGAATTTGTACAGTGGCAAACACTGGTAGGTGGATAGAATGGCCTTGTAGTTTAAGAATACTATACTTATAAATGATAAAGATATTTACTGATGACAGACATTATTATCTAGCTCCTATTTCTCTTTCATTCTTGACTGGTGCTTGCTTAGGTTTTAATTTGCCTGTGTCTTACTGTACTCATGTTGAAATTGTGTATGGGCTTTGAAAGGTTTATGGAAGTCCAGGCTCTAGCCCTGATGAATTGAACCTGCTTGTCTGGAGGTGGCATCTGGACCACAAAGGTGTAGCTTGGCTAAGCACCACAGGCTTAATAAATATAGGCAAGATGACTTCTTATGTCTCTTCATATCATACAACAATATGAAGTTAACTATGCATTCCTGTCTGTTTGATGATGGATTTGAGTCTGCTGTTTTACTGTAACACAACCTCAGGACAGGTGAAATCTCTGGGTTCTGAGTTGCAGTTATTACTTAGTATAGAGAGTTAATGTCAAACACTTTGACTTTTACCTCTATGGACTACTAAAGCATAGGGAGAATGGAAAAGGCCCTTGTGTGATGTGGGACTTGAACCATAAAACCTGTTTTGGTTCAAGCCAGAAGTACAGATAAAGACCTGATAACTCAAAAGTGACAGTTTACTCCTTTGGATGGTGGTATTAGGTTAATCTGTTTGGGTTACCAAATAAAAAAAAAATCCTTTTCTTACCCAGTGCTTACTATAGGTTACTCTCAAGTGCTGGAGTATTAAAAATGTTGTGGACATTATGTCTTGTAAAATTGAAGGTTTTTGAATGTAGTTTAGATTTTGGGTCAATTAAACATCATAAAATATCAAAAATAGAACTCCAAATGAGGGACATTCTTACCAAGTTGTTCATATAGAATGTTGGTTGTTGTGGTGACAGAAGCAACATTTATTTAATATTCAGTTATTTGTTTAGCCACATACTTATGGGGCTGAAGGGGTTTCTCTGTGGTTAAAGTGCTGCTATGTTAGTTTCGAGACTGCCATTCTATCCCCAGCTTCCACGTAAGATACTGTATGTGTTGGCATGCACTTGGACCCTCAGAACTTAGTAGGTGAAGACAGCTAGTTTAGGGGGAACTCAGGTCCTAAAGGGAGACACTTGTTGACTACTGAGTTTGGCCTCTGACCTCCAGACAACCTGCTCAGTATGTGGACAAACGTGTGTATACATGCCCACACCCTTCCAGCCCCTAAGAAATGTACTCATCTTTATATATTGCAATGATATGTGAGACATTTTGAGGGGAGTAGAATGTAAAAAGTTGTTATGATAATAGATGAGGAAAAGGCATATGTTAATTTGTATGGGAAAATACTTAAATTATACTTCCTGAGAGACAAAATGCTGATTAGATGGTTAAAAAAATGTTAGAGTTCTCCAAATCGGTATGTTTATCTGTGCACTTGACTTGAAAGACAATGAAAATGAATGTAAAAGATGTCCCTGGCAACTATATAGCCCCAGATTCCCAGAGTTATAGCTTTGTAACCTCTGCTTTTAAGTTTCAATTTGAAATTTTTAGTTTCTCCTCTTCAGTGTCTAAAACCTGATTTATGTGTGCATGCTTTGTCTGCATGTATGTCTTTGCACCGTGTATAGCTTGCTACTAACAGAGGCTAGAAAAGGGTATTGGATCCCTGAAGACTAGAATTCCAGATGGCCTTGAGACACCTTGAGGGTGCTAGGAATTAAATTCTGGCCTTTGGAAGAATAGCCAATGCTCTTAACTGCTGAGCTATCTCTCCAGCCCTTACTCCACTTCTTAATGGCTTCAGATTCTAAACTTTGTCTTGTTTATTTTGGGTAATGTGTTTTCCTTTGTTCCTCATTTTATACCTTCCTGGAATAACAGAGGTCTCTCTCTGGACATATATCACAAAATAAGACTAGACATATTGCTGTTTATATCTTTCAATCAATTTTGAAATCACTGAGTTGACTTTTGCCGGTTCACCTGACACATTGATCCCTGATCCTCATGACCCTTCAAATATTTCATGAGTTACATAGAGTTTAGATATACACTGTACTTGAACTTTGGAAACTGAACATTTGTGCATTGAAAATTAATGATAGAAATTGAATTTTCACATGACTTTCGTTGATGTTCAAACAATTCCTCAAGATAGTAGTTTTCAAACAGAAGAAATTTTTGCCCCTGGGAATATTTGACAGTATTTAGAAAGGTATCTGTTTGTGTGCATGTGTGTGTACACACGTGTGTTTGATTGTAACTAGGAAATGTCCCTGATATCGACTATGGGGGGTAAAAGTTAGGGATGACAGTAAACATCCTTTATTGCACAGCATACTCCCTCAGCAATGCTCTACCCCCCAACATTAGCAGTGCACAGCTGAGAAACCTTGCTTTAAAATAATTCCACAAAAGACCAATACATTGTTGAATTTTTAATATGTGCTTGAAAGCCATGGTATTATAATTTTTATCTAGGGAAAAGATAATTTAAAAGCGTTTATGCTTTGGGCCCTTTTTTCCTCTCCCCATTAATGTATTGCTTCTAAAGCTCTAAATTGAGCAGATTAAGTGATTTCCTTTCTAAAATGTTCAACTACCTCTAACCACGAATTCTTCTCTTAAGTGCAAGAGCAAGCTGTCTTTTCAGCAAGTTATGCCACATTCTGCTATGAAGAAAATGAATACCCTGCAGATAAAATATGTTCTCATTTCAAAATAAATTACAAATTTAAAGGCTGTTCAACAATTTGCTAAGTATGTTTCTTCTGTACAAATCAAAATTCTATTTCTGTGTTCACCATGCAGTTTTACCAGTAGTACCTGGGCCTGATTTCTTTGTCTATAGGTGAATGCCATGAATGTGAACATACACTTTCCAGGCTGCTGATAACCTGCATCATCTGTAGACATACTTCTGTATGTATACGTGTTTATAGTGTGAGCATGTCACAATATTTTTAGACCTTATTGGTCCCCAGTTTAATGCCTTTTAAGGAGCATTGTGGTATTTGTCATATCTGTACTTCTGTAAGGAAAACACTGTATTGTTAGATAGTTTCAAAAGTATACTGTTATATATTCAAATACATGCTTTTGTATGTTATTATTTGTTTCTGTTTATAAAATTGATAGAGTGTAGTGAAACTTCCTTTTCTAGAATGCTCCTCTGCTCATCAAGTTTCAATTATAGTCTTCCCATCCCAAGTATGGACCGTAGTTAATTTGCTACTAGGTTGTCTCATAATAACTTTCCATTTGCCGTGTCTCAAGAGTGAACATAAATTTTTATTTTATTCTAGGTCCAGCACATTATCTGGCATAAGTAAAACATATAAAGTGATATTTTCTAAAATGTAGGGACTCTCCATGACAAAAAAGTTTTGGAGGTAAAGATTGATTCTGATTGAATGCATGGTCTCATCCCACTAACTATGACTGAGATACATGGCTTGCTACTATTGCAAGCCTTCCTCTTTGTTTGTTTTTGGTGTGTGCACATGTGCACGTGCGTCTTGATTTAGAGTTGCTTCTCAGGTGAGTATTGATGTACACTGGACGAATCTATCTTCGGTCTCTCCTTCCGAATACCTAAAAGGATGTCACGTGGTTTCAGATAGCTACCCTCCAGTCTACCCATGCTAATAAGTGAAGTGGACACACCTGAAGCCTTCGAGACCCAGGCCATGGACTAAGACAGTTGTCAGAGAATGCTTTCCAGAGAGCGGTTCAGCCATCCTTAAGTAAACAGGGACACTCGGGATGCTTTGTGGGGTTAGGTGTTAATTCAGGGAGTTTGGTCTGATAGAGGGAGGAGAGGATTCTTCCCCGCGTTCACTGTACAGGAACCCGGCAGCAAGCACCCCGCTGCCTCAGCTGCTGGCAGTCATCTCCTTTTGCAGAGGAAGCCTTTCTAATAATAGAACCGAGCAGAGAACTGGGAAGGGTGAGCGACAGCAGAGAAGCCTAGCTGCGGTTGCTCCACATGGCACCTGGAACCTCTCCTGCTTTTTCGTGTATACTGTGGAGTATGTGAGAAAATGTCTGGGTGTATTTTTAAGCCTGTTGTAGCAAGGTTTTTATTTTTCTTTAGCTCATGTAACAGAGTGATAGAAATCCCCAACCTCCTCCTCCTCCTCTTTTTAAAAAGTATCATTGCTATGAGTTGGTTTTGGCTTCTTTAAGACTGTAATCACCCACAATACATTCAGTACTTTCATCTCTGGCTGAACCCCAAAATGTCACTTAGATCTCTCCTACTCACTGCTGCTGACAAGGTCTTTTAGTTCTTAATTTTCTTCAAGTGACTTATCAAGACTCCTCTAAAACAAATACCCCCTTCTAAGAGAAATCCCAGTGCCAATTGTTAAGGCAGGAAAACTTTCCCATTTTCTCAGTCCTTTTGGTCCTTGAGGATGACAGTTATATAACACTAGAGGAAGTACAGCGGTGCTCGCCTACGCAGATCTAAAATGGCTTGCTCTCAAATACTGGCTTCTCCAAGTGACCTTGATCAAGGCCCTTAACGGTTCAACATCTCTGCATCATTGTTAGGAACTAGGACAGTGACATACAGGCAAGCTGCAGCACCTGGGTTGGTTTTTTTTTTGTTGTTGTTGTTGTTTGTTTGTTTGCTTTTAGTTTTGGTGGAATACAAATCACAATTTTTAGATTGTGTGCACTGCAAGATCAGTCAAACAATTACTTGTGCAGAGACTGCAAGTCTGACAAAGCCTAAAATATCTGTTTCTTACCTATCTACCAAGAATAATTGATCACTTCCATTCTAGAAGTGCAGGGCTCATAAAAAGCTCGTTGGATTGTTGGGGGACTTAAGTGAGGCACTACACATAGATGCTAAGCAGGTCGAGCTGCATCTCTGAACCTGTTGTGGATGTTACTTGTCATGCTGTGGCTGCTAATGACAGTGATGCTGTGGCAGAGGTCAGCAGGGGTGGGTCAGAAGCCAGTGGAGCCAATCGATATCACCACCACTTACTGCAGTTGAAGGCAGTGATTGCCAGGAGCACATGCTGTAGGCTCACTGTAGGGTGGAGAAGGGAATATTTACGTTGGTAGCGAGTCTTCCAGGTGGGGAGTAAATATAAATTAAGGCTGCCTGAGTTTGTGGCACCCCGTTGAGATGGAGATACTTTAGTCTTACTGTTGAAACAGACAAAATAAATGTTATTTTAAAAATCATAATTCATTGCTACTGCTAATTTAATAATAACAACTTTGTACTGAGTTGTATTCGAGGAGCGTGTATCGCTAGTGTGTGGCCAGACAGGGGAACAATTAATAGAGCTCTCATTTCCCCTAAGAGGTTTATTTGTCATGTCAGAGTTACTCTGGTCTGGTGCAACACAGATGGTGTTGTGACAGCATAAAATGATGAGTGCCACGTTGTTCTTCTAATGATGTTCTCGGTACCATTCATCTTCCTGTGCCACCTTGAATTGCTGCGATGTGCCTGATTTGAGGATACAGGTGCCTAGTAGGGGAATTCAAAGAAGGTAGGCTTCTCTGGGCATTATCTGGCAAGAAGGGATTAACACCTAACCCAGATAATAAATGACACAGACAAGTTGTACTGATTGTTCTTTTGTTCATTTCTCTTATTGTTTTAATTACCATGTGTGCATGGGTATGATATGTGTGTTTGTGTGTGCACATGAGCCACGGTGAAAGCGTGTGTAGAGGTCAACTGGAAATGTTGTGGGATCAGCTGTCTCCTTCCACCTTGGTGTGGGTTTTGGAAATCAAACTCAGGTCACCAAGCTTTCACAGCAAACACCTGTACCTGATGACCCATCTTGGTTTTCTTCTTCTTTAAATTTTATTTATTTTTGTTCAAATCTATATTGGATGTTGGACGTAACCACTATTGTTGATTCATTTTATTTATTTACCTCTCTTGCAGGTTATCAGCCCTACTAATTAATATAAAGCATTTCTAAAAGAAAATTAGATCTCTGACAATAAATATGGCTAGGTTTATATCCATAATCATAGAAATTTATTAACATGTTTGAGCCTATGGTTTTTATTCTGTAAAATATAGATGATAAACATCTGTCTCACATGGCTATAGCAAGGAGTAAATGACAAGAATTACGTGAACACATTGAATAAATTTCAAATTCCATGATGAATACTCAACATATCTTAGCTGTTAAATGTGCTTTGTTACTCTGAATATAAATTGATCATTAATGTTATGAATGTAGACTATAATTATTTTGTGGGATTCAGATGACTTAATTGTTTCATTAAACCTGTGCTGTTTTGTGCCTAATAGATACAGCTCCGTCCTATCTGTTTGTTCCTTAGTGATTATAGTTTCTTTCTCCTTTTCAAGTGAATTATATTCTTCATGCGCTTTATTTAATGAAAATGTTCTTAAAAATTACCTTTATTTGTATGAGGTGGGTGCCCATACTATGGTAGGTATGAGATAGTCAGAAGCAGCTCGCAGGAGTTGCTTCCCTTCTTCCTCCAGTGGATCCTGGGGATGGAACTGGAGTTGTCAGTGAGCACCTCTATCCAGTGAGTGGTCCTTCCAGATCTTTTATAAGATTTAACCTTAAAGGTAATGGTTGTATGTTGATTGGCATATAACACTGACTGACATCCATAGATTATTATTATTATCTTTTTTAAATTTTGTCTTTCATCATAGTCATGAAGGGAAAAAGGCGATTTAAAGATATAAAGTAGTTTCAAATTCTCTTCTCCATATTGCACGACTGTACCCTTGATGAAAGCAGAAGAAATTATATCATGTTAGTTTTATCATTTTGTAGTACTGACCAGAAAGGACCGAATGATAGTCAGTGCTGAATAAAGCTTGTTGATAGTTGAGATTATGAATTACTGTATCTTCCTTGGGGAGGACCTAACTGTTGTCTCTGGAAAAGTAATAACTGTTAATATTTTAAAGATTGTTGATGGTACTTTAATACATTTTCCACTAAAAATGCAAGATGTGGTACACAGTTCTGCCAGTGACAATTCAACAGGCAGCAGATTTACCTTTTTAAAGAGACTTGTTTATAACAGTGTAATTTTTCAGTTTTTCTCATCACAAATCTGCACAAGATATGTGTCATGACAGAATTTAAATATCTAAATAATCACAATTCAGTTTCTATGATAGCAGCGCTGTGAAGAGTTAGCGCCTCCACAGTAAAGGTTTCCAGGGCTTGTGACTAAAAGCATGCTAGCTCCTCCTCCCTGTTGCCGGCCTTCATGCTCTGCTCTTGCTCCTTCTCCC
>NC_022010.1:87740382-87767717 GCF_000317375.1 Microtus ochrogaster
CATGCAGCTACCTACTTTAAGTGGCCTTAGCTTTATAACCCCGCTTTCCACCTCTCTCCAGATCGAGTATAGATCATAACTTGATAAACAATCAGTCTTTACTGGTGAAACGCATGTCAAATAACAGACTTCTCCTCATCTTCTTTGGGGGTAGAGATTGACTTTTGAGTTCTTTTACTATAGTAACCCTCTAGTACTTCAAATAAAAACTTTAAAATGGTCCAGTTGGCTTTCCTAAATTTTCTCCATGGGAGTATTGGTATGTAAGCACCTGTCAAGGCCATTATGCACAGAAAGGCCAGCTCGTGCCTTCTACAGGAGACTATTCTTGTGCTGCCAAATGCCTCTTGTTTTTATATCCAAACACTTTCTTTGCTTTCATCTAACCACCTCTCACATAGACTTTCACTTCTGTTTCCCCGTTACTCCTTAATTCTGTTCTCTCAGTTTTGTCTCGTTGTTTCAGAAAACCTGTCCATACTTACTATTTCATATGGACACTGCAATGCCCTCAGCTCAAGTTGCTGAGGATAATGATGCTGACAAAATTCCAAGTACCAATATGTAATTAAGTAACAAGGGGAATCAATATTGCTATCACATGAAGTCTGTTTACGTTCAGAATCATCTTCAGTGTGACTCTCCCATGTCTTACTTATCCTTCTCAAAGCTAAAAGTGTCTTAAAACAGAAACTCGGAAGGGATAATAGCAATCAATACTATAAATTGTGATGTGATGACATCACAAAGTGATGACAAATGGTCTTCTTAGAACCTCTGCACAGTTTCCAGCACTGACACTGTCTTTTCACCCTTTGTTGCCTTTGATTACCTACCATGTTTTTAGTTGACTATAGTTCTCTGCGCAGAAAATATGTTTTGTATATGTTCCCTTTCTGGTGTCAACATATTTACTCATGTCATCATCATTCAGGTTTTGTTTAAGCAGCCATGTGGAAATTTCACATGTGTAACTTCTCCGAATCCATTTATATTTTGAAATTAAAATATGATTACATCATTTGCCCCTTTCCGCTTTTCTACTCTTTTCATGCATCCCTTGTTCTCTTTTAAATTAATGACCTTATATTCTTTAATAGTTTCTAAATACATGTCCATGCTTGTGTGTGTGTGTGTGTGTGTGTGTGTGTGTTACTAAATATACAAATACAACCTGTTCAGTAATGTACAATGTTACTTTCACACTTATGATTTCAGAGTTGACTACTGGTATTAGATAGCCAAGTTTGGGGTTCTCCGCTAGAGAAGAGTATTTTCCTCAATCTTGAAATGCCTTAAAATAAATAAAATCAAATTATGCAAAAATTAAAGAAGACTGCATAATTGGGGATGTGGAATCAAAGCTACCCTGTCATGTTCTGTGTCTGGCGTGGCACCTGCATCACTGGTCCTGACTCTCTCGTTCCTACAAAACCAGATTTCAGAACCTTGTTTCTTTTTCTCATTACTGTTTCGTCTCAAGACCGTCTCTAAACATTAGCATTTTCACTAACTGGAATCACATAGAAGAAAGATAAAACTTTCTGAAAAAATATCACCTAAGGGCTTGCACATGAATTTACTCATTTTTCCCTTATGAGCCAAATCTGAGTCAAGATGTTTACAAGAAGAAGGCTATCATATGACCCAGGGGCTTATTCTGTGCTTTCCTGAAAATACCTGCTTCTGTAATTCGTTGCCTAATATAGGGGCCAATTAGTGTTTAAGAGAAAAAACTGATGGTCCCTAAAATGACCTGTGTTCATCTCTTATGTGCATAATTTAGTAACTTTTCTATATCAAAAACTATTTTCTTCAGTTGTTCCTGACCTATAACATTTTAAGGTATTTCACTTTGGGGGTACAGAAGATAGGTATACAAATAATAAATGAAGAAAGATGCTTAAAAGAAATCCCACACTCGCTCAGAATTAGTTATTTATTTAGAAGTAGACTCACAAATCAGAATCCTGCTGAAATGGAGATCAGAAACCGAATCCTGCAGCTGGAAAAGCGAGAGTGGGTGCTGATATACATCAGCATAGATAGTACAAGAGGCCACATCCCAGTGGGCTGGTAACCACTGGCTGTAAGATTTCCTACAGCAAATAAGCTAGTGTAGGAAAGATACTTCTGAAATTGTAAGACAAATGATGTTCTTGGAGCTCTGTGGATGAAATGATTATTCTTTACAATTATTAAAAAGAGAAAAAGACTACTGCAACAATCATTCCAGGTGACAAGGCAGTTAGGCTGCTGTGAGCCAGCTGGGAATTTGAGCATTGTACTTGTAGAGAAGCAAGTTGATGTATTCTGTTCCAATTCATTGATATCATGGTGGACATATGTCTCATTCTCTCATAAACTCCGAATTTCTTGTTGTTCTGCAAATTGAAAGATTTATCATTTGCCTTTTCATATTCTTTAGAAACTGTTTAACAGGTATCCCATCAGCGAGAGGGAATTTGGCTCTTTGAAGAGAGGAAATTACTTGAGATTTGTGACCCAATTGATTTGGTGAGGCTCAGGCCTAGCACTAAAAGTTTTACTCCATTTTCCCACCAGGATTGAGAAGCTCCTCTGTCAGGGAAGGTGTCTTACACTGTCTAGTGTCCGAGCCAGCTGCACTGCACCACACACCCCCCTGCTGTGATTTTCCCCTTTCTTTCATGTGTTGATGAAGGAATCCAGGATAGCTATCCATCATGGCTCCATTTATTTCTCATTCTTAGTTCTTATTATGGAGAACATCATTGGGAAGACATCATACTTTCATAGATGACTACACATTGATTAAGACAGATTACCTATTGCTTCATAAGTAACATCTGGCATCAAAGATAATTCGATTGGCTTGAAATCTCATAACACGTAACATCATTAAACTGAAGAAAAGATTGTCATTCTCTTGGCTTATAATGATACATTCCTATCAGAAAGTCGCATAGAGGTACTTTATACTTTCCCCCAGAGATCTATGAAGTACAAAACATGGTTCTAAAGATGTCCCAGAAGTTTTCTTCCTGTGACAGGAGGCCCGTGAACAATGAAGGAAGAGGTGCAAATCTGTGGCACAGAGCATGTTTCTCGGAGTGGCTTCTAATTGGCTAGCACTTGTTTGACTGATCTATAACCACATGTATCAAAAGAAGAGACAATTGATTTCTAATGAAAAATATGTTTCCGTCGACACAGGGTCCATAAACATCACTTTCTCTCTAGAGAATAAATTTAAGTGGGGAAAAATCTCATAAAGAATTACATCATTGATAGATTTGAATTGATGAGAAAGCCTTACTGTTTTCTGAGAATAAATCAAGAAATCATTATCTTTTTATTCTATCTGTAATGATGTCAGGTCAATGCTGGGAATTCTCCCAAGTTTGTATTAGGTAATTGTTGCTTTAACAATAAGAAATGATTCCACATTAGTTGAAACAATATTCTAAGTTATCTAAACTAGTAATGAAAAATTAAAATATTGAAGTAAGTGAAATTTTCTTTAAAAACAATTTGTTTAATTTGGATTGTAGTTATGGAATTATATGTTCTCCAGAATTTTGTTTACACTAATGTTGTTGTTTTGTTGCTTTGGCAACTGCTTCTTACTTAATCTTTCATGTGGTCCAATGGAAAAATTGTCCCCATATTAAGTTTTTATGGAAAAACATTATTTTGAGGGATTAAAGTACACACAATGAAGAGGTTAGAATAAGCTAAAATACTTTCATTTGTGATAAGCCTGTGAGTGTATAAACTGAAAAATCTGTAAAATGCATGTACACTTGTTTTGTTTTATTTAGAGTGATTAGCTGGTAATTTATCTTTTTCTGAGAAATCAATGAGACCTCCTTAGAAAGAGGGAAAAAAATGAATTCATGACATAGTTTATTTTTATGGATGTTACACTGAATTCTGATTACATTATCCCCAAGAGTTTACAATATTTTAAAATAAATTATCAAAGAAAAGTTATCTTCACAAATATATATTTTTATTGACCCAAATGTTTAAGTTCCTTTAAGATTTTGATGACTTTACTTGAAAAATAAAACCAAACTCAAAACAAACAAGCAAAATCCCCAAACTCTCCAAGTGCCTGGATGACCAGGTACTCTCCAGTTTCCCATGAACAACAGCATCAAGGAATGACTTTGAACCTTTTTGTGTTCTTGAGGTTAAAAGATAAACAATCTGAGGAGTATCTGGTTAGGATTTGAAATCCTAGCGATAATCCTGGAAGAAATGGGAATTCACTTTTTTAAAAGCCTGGATGCCTGGTATTCTGCCAGTGCTCTACAGACAATATTTTAAAATGTTTGCATGATACCACAGTTTATCTACATGGGTGTTGGGATGTAGAGAAGCTAATCACAATACCACAGTTTATCTATGTGGGTGTTGGGTTGTAGAGAAGCTAATCTTACTATTCAGGATCACACAGCAAGTGCATGCTGAAAGTCTGCTTCCAGTCCATGAGCACCGAGATAGGAGAAATGGTTTGGTGGTTTGAAAAGCACTTGCTGCTCTTGCAAATAACCTACTTTTGATTCGCAGCACTCACATCAGAACATTGGACAGCTCCCAACGGCTTGTGACTCCAGTTCCAGGTGCTCTGCCTCTCCTGGCAACTGCCCACATGTGTTGTACATACAGACAAACAGGCACACATACGTATATACATAAAATAAAAATAAACATAAATGAGTTTGAAGACAAAATTCTTTCACTATTACCTTAGTGATACAAATTTTCATTCAATGCAAAGTTTCTGAAAAGTCAGGTTCTTGTGAAGATATAGATTAAATTGTAGTAGAAGACTTAAAGTTAGCTTTATTTAAGTATGTTTTCCTTATAAAGAAAACCTATGTAGATTTAAAGTACGTCTGTTAAGAAGGAGAAGAAAATATTAAAGGGGAAGGGATCTAGGCACTTTTCTGGTCACAATTGTGTTGAAACTGACATTGTCTGCTGCCTGCAAAGCTCCAAGTTAGTCTGAATTTCACACACACACACACACACACACACACACACACACACACACTGCACACAATCTCTAGCAACACAAGGTTTATGGATTAGAAAAATTCTTGTTAATGTTTGTAACACTGAGGCTGAAACAATGATTTTGCTCGTGTTCAGTAAGAACTATCTCTAAGTAAAACCATACTCTCCCCTTTCATTGCTTACAGCAAAAAGCAGTGGTCAAAGTGACCAATGAAACTCCTATGTAATGCAGGTTGCAGAGGGAAATGTTGGCATCCAGATGTTTAATTCCATGATTCCATGTGCAGGGTGACTTGTCACAGAAAATAAGGACCCCATACTGTAGGCAGAGTTTTCCTATCCTGAAACCAATCTCAAATAATCACTCAGAGGTTTAACATCACTTATAAGAGCTTACTACCTAACTCTTATGTTTAAATTAACCCTTATTTTTTATCCAGGCTTTGCCACATGGCTCCTGGCTTGTTACTTCATTTTCTATATGTCCTGTTTCCTCGATGGCCAGCTGGTGTTTTCTCTGACGCCACCTTTCCTCATCCCATCATTCCCAGCTTGCTTTCACACCTAATTTTATCCAGTCAGCTTATTTATTAAACCAATAATAGTGACATATATTCACACAATGTAGAGAAGGATGCTTCCACATCACCGAGCATTGGAGGTTCTGAGATTTTTGTGTTTGTCAATTGGTGGATAGTAACATCCTCTGCTCGAGAAAGAGATTCCTTATTATCTTGAAACATAATGTTGTATCTTCTGGGGCAATGTAGAAAGGTATTTCTAGATTTATTACCCCCAAATCTAAGAACCTTCCTTCCTTCCTTCCAGAAAGGTATTTCTAGATTTATTACCCCCAAATCTAAGAAAATGTCTCTGGAAAGGAAAGTAAATGTTCTTTCTCTTTACAGTTGTTAAGTGTCTCCTTATCTCTCCCGAGAGTCACTGCCCCTGCTAGCTTCTGTATGTAAGTGTGTTCTTTGTGTGACTGTTTGAGAGGATGCAGAAATTAAAAAAAAATCATAGAAATTTGCCTCAATAGTAATTCCTTTGTCTAAATTCAACCACCCATGTCCGTAATCTATAGTTTGAACTTTAGCTCATATACTTGTAAACTATTCATTATTATTTTCTTCATTTTGGTGAGCCACTTAGCTCTAAGAAAGCTGTTCTTACAGATATTGTATTTTGGATTATGACTTGGAAAACAAGGATAAGAAGTTCCTAAGGACACAGGAAGGATAGAGAGGAAACTGAATGCAAGGACATATTCTAACGTGCCTCCATGGAACCCTTGAAAAGTCGCTCCATGCCTTGGCCCTGGGTGACCTTTTGTGTTTGTGTCCCTTGTAGTGCAATGACACATGGCACAAGGTGCATTAAATTATAGTGGCTCACGTATTTTTGTCTCGGTTCTCTTTTATCCATCATACTTCCATTTTGCTTTCACGTCCCTACATGAACCGTTTCCCTCTTAATTCTTTTTTTCAAGATTTGGTTTCTAGACAGATACGGATAAAACAGAAGCGTTTTGCAATTTTAAGATCACTTTCATGAATATGACCTGACATCATCATTGCTTTAAAATAATATTAAAAAATCAAAGTAATATTGCGAGCACAATTTATTAAATAAGCTTATAAATCATGTGTGTAGCAAACTTCTTAAGTGTCAATCTGCTGCCTCTTCACTGCCAATTTAATCACAGAAGTAATCATTTTCATCTTTTTAGCAGTATGTTTATTTACTTCCACATTCCTTCATATTGGAATTCAGTTTTAAAAACACCAATTTCAGTCAGTGCCTGTTTACTGCTTATTCATGGATTAGCATTTTGAAGTATTTAGGCTCATTCTTTCTGTTCACCTCACTTACCTATTTATTTTATTTTGAATAATAACTTCCCTATTTTGAAATTTACCCAACTTCATATACTTATGTTCATAAATTCCCACGTTCTCCTGCACAATCTATAAAATGCTAATGACCATATTTTCCACTACCCAGCAGAGCAAGTGATCTATAATTTCTATAGAAGTCTATTTCCCAAGCCTCTACTTATACCTTTCAATCTATAGTAATTGATCTCTAGGCTTGATGTAGAAATGTGATCCTGAAAGTTTCATAATGTGTCTCTTATTTATTAAATCTTTCATTTACATGTTAAATTCTCTCTCTCTCTCTCTCTCTCTCTCTCTCTCTCTCTCTCTCTCTCTCTCTCTTTCTCTCTCTCTCCACCTGTCTGTGTATGCTTGTGCACATGCTTGCAGTTGCCCCTAGAGTCCAAAAAGAGAACTGCAGCTGGAGTTCCAGGCAGTTGTGAGCCTTCCAAAGAAGATGCTGTAGAATGGTGTCTAACCCTCCAGAACAACTACAAGTAGTCCTAACCATCTGTTAAGCCTTTGTTCTTTGAATCTATTTTTTTCTATGTCTTGGTTTAACCCTCCACTATTTTATGGGACATATTATATAACCTTTTTTTTTTTAAAAAAAATAAAAGGTTACCATGTTGAAATTTTTGAGATAGGTTAACTGATAACATTCATTTCGATTTTTGTTTGGAAAGAAAAGTCACTTGGATTTTGCTCAAATTACATTGATTTCCACTAATCCAGTAAACCGCAATGGAGAAATATACAGGGTTTAAACATGAAGTTTGAAGGAAAAATATTTATTGCCCAATTGTCCTCAAGTTTCATGGTCAATGCAGCCTACACATGCTGTGCTAACCTTGGGGTTACAAATGTTATGAACTACATGCTTGCTGCTTTTGATTCTATTAGCTTGGTAGAATGGGTCACGTCAACATTCAAGGGTCTGCTCATGGCTTACTTGTTTTATTTATTGCTGGAGCATTTGTCCTTGGCCAACCACTCTTGCTTGGCAAAAATGTTTTCATTTTTCTTTTCTCATTGATGGTTTGGCTATAGTAAGACAGATTTAGAGTAATTTTTCATCATAGTTTTGGAAGTTATGTGTAACTCTCTGTTAGCGCTCAGTTTTGCCAGTCTGTTGTCGGGTGCCATTATTATTTTTCTTTATCACTATGTGGGTTTTCTCTTTCCTTCTCTAACTTAAAGAAATGCATCTTCTCTGTCTTCCACTGCGTTATTTTATAGTGAGACTCCTTCAGTCCCTCTTTCCCCTCACTGCATCCCTAGATGTGTCAGGGTGAGAACGAAGTGGAGGGATAGGAAATGTTCTGTTTGGATGACAGCTATTCATTACTCACCTTCATTCCCATAAGACACTGGAGTAAAGAATCTCCAGGTTTCCCTTTCTCCTATTCTTTTAATATAATTAGAACTATAGAATTCAAAGCAGATTTACCTGCCAGTTGATAGAAAGAATTTCACTAATATGTTAGTGATTAAAGCAAGAGAAGACCCAACATAAAGCTTAGAAATGACAGTCTGGTGGTAAGCAATGTGACTGTTTAAACTCTACAGTTTGACAATGAATGGGATACAAATGTGTGTGTGTGTGTGTGTGTGTGTGTGTGTGTGTGTTTGTGTGCATTCATTCACATGTTCTTGAATATGCAGATGCAAGTGCTTATGAACGTACTGTTCATGTGGAGGCCAGAAGTTAACCATGGATGCTGTTCCTGAGGAGTTCTGGTGTGTGAGTGAGAATAACTCCCATGGCTTATATATTTGAATCTTGGTCACTATTTGGTGGAACTGTTCAGGAAGGATTAGGAGGTATGGCCTTGTTGGTCATTGGGAATAGGCTTTGGATATGGTCTTTGAGGTTTTAAAACCCAAGACATTCTTAGTTAGCTCTCTCTTTCTCTGCTTCCTGCTGGTGGATCAGAGGTTAACTGTTGACTACAGATCCAATATCATACAGGCCTGCCTGGTAACATGCTCCCCACCTTTACAGTCATGGGCTCACCCTCGGAAACTGTAAGCTCCAGTAAATTTTTTCTTCTTTAATGTGCCTTAGTCATGGTGTGTTTCTTCATAGCAACTCTTACAGGAGCTGTCCACATTTATTTCCTTCCTTCCTTCCTTCCTTCCTTCCTTCCTTCCTTCCTTCCTTCCTTCCTTCCTCTCTCTCTCTCTCTTTCCTTTCTTTGTTATTTTTCTTTAGGCAAAAATTTCCCCTGGGAATTGGGATTTCCTAATTGAGCTAGACTGGTTGGTCAGTGAACACCCACCATGTATCTACCCCTCTGCCTCCCCAGAAACTGAATAAAAGTATATGTCACCATACCTGATTTTTCAATTTGAGTATCAAGAATCTAACACAGGTACTAATACTTGCACCACAAGCACTTGGCAAACTGAAATGTTTTTCCAATGCTCCCAAATGAAAATTTATAAACATTATAAATGTGTAAATAATAGTAAGCATCTGTAGATTGGAGTAAAAAATGTAAGAATTTTTGTATCTCTACCTTTATTCCATAAATATATGGAACTTTCTTTTGCAGATTGGCCACAAAGGAGCTTAACTTTATATAATACATATTTAGTATTTTTTGTTGTTAAGGCTTCTAAAATAGTGCCAATTTATTACCTTTAGTATTTTATTTTATTTTAATTTATTTATTTATTAAAGATTTCTGCCTCCTCCCCGCCACCACCTCCCATTTCCCTCCCCCCCCCCATCAAATCCCTCTCCCTCATCAGCTGGAAGAGCAATCGGGGTTCCCTGACCTGTGGGAAGTCCAAGGACCACCCACCTCCATCCAGGTCAGGACCAGAAGGAGAGAGAGCATGAGCAAGGAACTCAGGACCGCGAGGGGTGCACCCACACACTGAGACAATGGGGATGTTCTATTGGGAACCCACTAAGGCCAGCTGGCCTGGGTCTGAAAAAGCATGGGATAAAAACGGACTTGCTGAACATAGCGGACAATGAGGACTACTGAGAACTCAAGAACAATGGCAATGGGTCTTTGATCCTACTGCATGTACTGGCTTTGTAGGAACCTAGGCAGTTTGGATGCTCACCTTACCTTTATTATTTTAAGACAAAGAAAAGGGTCCCTGAGATGATTTGTTGACCACAGATGGTGGGATTTAAAATAGAAACGACAATCAAATATAAGTTAGCTATCATTCTTTCCTGGATTTCTCACTAACTAATCATGGGTTTAGTGTCAAAGTCATCCTTGTTGTGGAAGCAAATTTATTTCCTGGGCAAATTTGAGGCAGAATTGATAGAATTCAAGGTTTTAAGGGACCTGAATAGTTAAATGGCTCGTCTATAACTGTCAGTCTATTAGCAACAGAGGAAGAATAACAATTTGGATTTCGGGAGTGATTTTGAAGTGTCCAATAGCTTTCTTCTCTGAAAACCACATTTCTCAAATCTTGTTGTCTGACATTCTTAGGAGAATCACTAGATAGTTTTTCAGCTGAGGGCAAATGCAGAAATATGCATTCAGAAGTACTCTTCTCTTCATCTTCTCCTCTAGGATGTTCTTCCCTTCAGAGTTATTTCCCTTAAAGCTATTTAGTGATCATCTGAAACCACAAAATATTTATTTTATATTGTTTGAGGCCTGCTTAGTGAGAATGAGGTAATTTTTATACCTGCTCTTCCACAAAGAAGTCAGGTACAATCTAACATCATTGTGCGTCATCTTCAACCTCTCAAAAAAGTTGAAAACAACAGTTATTGTCAAGATAGTTAGACAGGTTGATTCTTTCCTGCCACTGCTATTGACTAAACCATGTGATAGCTATGAAGATCTAAGGCAGTCATCACTGAAGTTCTGGTTACAAAAACGGAACTCAAAGTCCTTTCCTCTGGGCAGTGTTATCCTGTCAGCAAAGGGAATGTCTATGTATCGCATCTGCAGCATTCCTTTATAATTTCATCATCTGCGTTGTAAAGCTTTATGAACCTGTGCTCTATCACAACAGTGTAGTCCACAGCCTGTTGGTATTGCTGTGATCAGTCTTTTGAGACGCCTGCATGGACTCCACGCTGCAGGTAATGGGCTGTTGCCGTTCTGCTTGAGGTTTCGTCACTTTCTCCACTCCAGCAGCGGCTGTGTTTTATTGTCGTCATTTGGAATAGTGAAAGGGAGAACACTGATATTCCTTTCAGCGTTCCTTTACAATAAATAGTTGGGATAAGCGAAAAGAATGTCCTGATGTTTTCAAAAACAACAGCAAAGCTGATAACATTTTAGCATGCTTTTTATACATTTTGAGTATATTCACAAATTGGGCATATCTCACACACTAACCACAATCTGAATATTATCTGTCAGTCGAGTTTATTTTTGGTAAATTAATTTTCAAAAAAAAAGAGCAGATGTCTCTGTAACAAAATGGGAAACAAGACAATGCAAATAAAGCTGTTTAGATTAGAAGAAGATGTAGGGCTATCCAATTCAGAGGTTGATGACTATCACCTCTCTAGCAAATCTGTCTTGAGTAAGGCTTCATTGTCCATCATCTGCTGCCATCTGTTTATGGGTTGTCTGTTCAAGTAGAGGGGACTAGTTGTGATATGTAACATATGCATCCCCAAATCTAAAACATGAACAATTTAATCTTTTAATAAGATAAATGCTGGCCCTTCCTCAAAACCAAGGATTTACAGCCTCTATAGAAATTTTCTGAATGCTTTAGAAAGAGTTGTAGATATCTGGACTTCAGAATTTATTTCAACTGAGCTGAACAGGGCTCAGAACTTCCTACATAAGTTGATTGTAGAAGGACTAAAAGTCGCCATCAAAATTCTACAGTACATTTGATTAGCCACAAAGTACATTATGTTTTTAGCAAGGGCAGAGGCCAATGAGACAGAGTCAAACTTGTCACATCAGACATGACCTCAGGTTAAAAACAAATGCATGTAGTATAATGGAAATGGCTCCTGTCTTTCCTTGTTTGGCTAACTGAATGAGCTTTCATGACTTGAAATGATTCCATGAAATCTGAAATTATTTTAAAATTTATTTATTGTGTTTTAGAGGAAGGAAAGATCACTCGGAGTTGAGGTTTCAGAGCATATGTCACAAATAACTACTTTGAACTGTGCCTGGATGCATTAAAGATAGGTAAGAATGAGTTGGGTAAAGGCCTTGCAGCGATCACCTTCTGTAAGTTACAGTTTTCTTTATGGGTTTAGGAATAGTTTTTTATCTATTGTAACTTGCTTTATTCCTTCATTTTATGAAAAATCTGTGATTTAGCTCCTATCAACACTGTCCAGAGCTGAGTGTAGTATAGTGAACATACAGACCTGGTTCATAGTCTACAGGAGAGTCTCATGTAGTCATCATACAACATTATAAATACTCTAGTAAGGAAGCATAGGATGTGTAAGAGAATTAATTACCTTACGTACCCTTACATACGCTGAAAGATTTTTCAGGGTAAATGCTTTCTATTTGGGAAAAATGAGAAAGATCAGTATGATGATGAAGAGATTGATGAGAAATCTAAATGCATTCTAGGGATGACAATTTTAGAATGAGAAGCATGCAGTACAAGGTGGTTGGCTTAGTGGGTGTGGATGTGGAGAATGATTAGGAATCAGGTTAGAAGACATTTTTCATACCATGTTGAGGGATATGGACTTCTAGAAGATATTGGAAAACCCTAAATGAATTTTAAATTTTTGTGACATGAATAGAAGAAAATTTTATATTGATATGTGGGGAAACAATTCAAGGAGGATCAAGTTTTTGGGATAAGAGGTCCAATTTTTGTGATTGGAACACACTCTTAGAGGCTTTTCAAAAGAAGTAAGCCAGTGAGGGGATGAAAAAAAATAAAAAATATGAGTTTCAAACCTAATTTAAAGGTACAATAGGTAGACACCAAGGAGATGGCTTGTATAGTGGCTGTAAAGAGAGAGCTTGGGATGACGGAAGGACTGGTTTTGCCTTAGGCAATGGTAAAGCATGAAGACCGGCAAGACATTGACCTATAGCATTTGCCACTGGAATTTTATATCTTTCTTGCCTCAATTCTGCTACTAAAATACCATTAAAAAGTCTCTAACTCTTCAGAGACCACCAATACAAAGTCAATTTGCTTCATGACCCTTGAGGAGAGGGCTGATTTTGAGGATTTCATTTTGTAAATGGCTGTGGGCTCACACTGAAATGAGCTGTGACACATTCAAAACCATTTGAATATTGTAAAATGGTGAAGGCAAGAGCATTTGCATACTTCTGTCTGACAGTCTCAGACAGGAACTCCTTTTACCTTAAAGATCCATTCATCCTTCCATCCTTCCAGTGATCACATTTAACGTACGACTCATATTCATTCATCTGCTATACTTGGAGCATTTAAAGGATCCATGGGCCATTTACTTCCTTTAGAGATTGTTAGCAATGCTATCTTGGGGATTTATGCTTCCTTTACCATGTTTCGTGAACTGTGAGGTGGGTCTTTGCTATTCATTTATCCTCGTCTTGGGAAAGCAAAAGCAGAAATAAAAGAAAAATAGTGAGCAGAGCAATGTTTGTATTTATTGCTTGTACGCTGAGCATTGGCAAAACACTATTCTGTATTCAAATGATAAATATTCAGCAACTTGTGTATCAGCTATAGAATTACCCAGTGAAAAGAATAGGTTTTATCTGCATTCATATTGATTCTTGGGTAGTAATACATCATCTTTATTGAAAACAGCACATGGCTGGGTATGAAAGCAGTGTGCTCTTGTGCGGCCATGCCATGCTAACTCGAAGCTCTCTGATTCAACACATTATAAAAATTTCTTTCTCATATTCCTAGCCAAACAACAAATGGATCTGAATAAAGGGATGGAAACAAGCTCAAATTAGCTAACCTATTTTAAAGATGCAATTTCTTCCTTCCTGTGCTCTATTTTAAGCTAAACTGGAAAGCCCCCGGTAATATCACAAATTACTTTTCCTTTCCATATGGTAATTTCTTTTTCACTTTCTAAAGAGGGTACATGTTTGAACTGCACTTAAAGTTTTCATTGTGTTTTTTTTTCTACCAGCTCTCACACTGAACTGTCTAAAAGCCACGTTTTCCTAGGTAACTCATGTAAATGATGATCTATTTTTCTTTCACTTTACATTGCCCCTTTCCTCAGCTCCAAATCTATCCTTCTTGTAGACTTGGTTTTTTTGAAGGTTTTGATCGACCCAAGATTTTATATATGGCCATAGAAATACTTTTCTCTCCTGCAGTTAAGCCTCATGGAATCCAATTCCCATATCCACACTGTACTCCTATGTGTAAAAATATGCAAAAGAAACAGTTCCTCTCTTATTTGTTCGAAAAAAATGGGTGGCACATCTTTTTGAGAATAATTAAGGAACAAACATATCCACTAATTAAGGACACAACAGAGAATGTTCTAGGGAGTTACTGGAAATATTTATATTTAAAATGGTGTGTGTGAAGAAAATAAGGAATGGATAAGAGTAGAATAGAAAAAGGGACAGAACACAGACCTGGAGATGGAAAAAAATATAGCAGCTACTTTTAATGAAGAAACTGACTTGAAACTGGGCGTGGTGGTCCACAGCTTTAATCTCAGTGTTGGAGAGGCAGAAGCAGGTGGATCTCTGAGTTTGAGGTTAGTTAGGTAGTTCTGCAGAATGAGTTCCAGGACAACCAGGGCTACCCAAAGAAACCCTGTCTCAAAAACCAACAAACAAAATGGAAAAACGAAACACAAAAACAAACAACACAACAAAGGAATTGACTTGAATAGACAGGCTCGATGCTGCAATTATATTTATAAACCACAAAAAGTTCTGGCTTTCTGAGCTCAGGTAAGGGTTTGTCTTTAATCACCGTCACTGAGGCTTTAATAAGCTAGAGCTGCACTTTGTAAATTCTAAGTTTTATTCGTCTTGCTCATTTCATTCAAGATCCGCGGCCTTGGTGCCAAGCAAGATCTTAGCTTTTGTTTCTCTTTTCAATTTAACTTGCATTAGTTAGTTTATAAATCTAAACTACCCTCTGTTCCTTAACAATGTAACAGAGGACAAATTTGTCATTTGTGACCACACTGAAAAACCAGGAAGAAACTGTATTAAGTAAAATGAGTTAGAACCATCTGGACTAGTAAATTCGACATGAACTCACATGTGGAATCTAAGAGGTAAGTCCCGAGAAACAAAGAGTAGGATGGTATTTAGCACGGGATGCAGGGTGAACGAGGATGAAGTGCTGTGGGAACTCCAAAATAGCCTCTAAGATACTAGCCCACTTTGGGTGTAGTCTCTTATACTATAAATGCAGACAAAAAGCATGCATGGACCTTTTGGCTGATGGTACGGTTCCACTTCCCAGGACACACAGAAGACTGTAGATTGCTACTCTTTCTGTGAGTTTATCCCCTAATAAATAAACCTTTGTTATACTCCATTCTAGGCTATTTTGGAGCTCTCTTGTATGTCAACAATGAAGGAAGTGATGCCCATATGGCATAAAATTTCAGTTAGGTAAAAGGAGCCTGTAGTTCACTGTAGAGACTGTACAATGATGCACAGAATTCATACAGATTGCAAAAGTAGATAGTAGCTTCTCACAACAATATGTGAGAAACACTGAGTGTATTAGCTTACTTGATTTCACTATTCCATAATGAATATATTTTAAACATTCTGTTGTAATCATAAGGTCTTACAGTTATTTTGACAATAAGAAAATAAGGAAAAAAATACAAACTACATGTAATGTAACTAAAACTTACACAATTGAAGTTTTCCTAAGGCATAAAAATATTTTCAAAATCAACTTGCAATGGACAAATGTAACGTTTTCTCAATTATTTGATAAATTTGATACAGATGGCTCTCAGTTTGGATCATTTGGAAGCAAAATTATAATTTGAGCTTGATGTACTCAAGAGAGAGACATATAGAAATTATATTTTGAATATATGGAAATAAAGATTTATACATGTTTGACTATAGGATAAATAAATGGTAAATTTTAAAACATATATTTATATTTAAAATTTCTATGAAAGAGCGTATTTTCAATATGTCTAATCCAGGTTTTCTAACCTATCTTGATGTGTTTTGGCATTCCTCTTTAATTATGAGTTTGACATTGTGAAGGGTTAACTGGAGGTTATACATTTTGAAAGAGTTATTTTCTGTCCTATGGTTGGGTTTTGACTTGCAGCAAATTTATCATTTACTAAAAATCAAAGCAAGTTTTTATTCCTTTTTAATATTTAAAATGTGATAAAACTTGTCTTCATTATTACATATTCCAGGAGGCTTAGGCTGTTGTAGGTAGGCAATATTAAATGGAGGAAATGATAATAAAATTTAGCCATGGGTTCATTTTATTGGAATATAAAATAGATGAGAGATTTGTTTCATGCTTCAGAGTTGGTTGGTGAATTTTGTAGCTTTTAGATGTGAATTGGAGTCCTAGATATTTTCTTACTGGCTCGTGTTAGCTTAGACAAATTAGAAAATCTTATGCCTTCATTCCCCTCTTCCATAAAATGAAAGATCATTCTATGAGTGGCTTATGGGGAGTTAATGAGATGAAGAGAGTGGAAGGGTGCTGCTAGAAACTGAGCCCATACTGAATTCATGGCATGCTTGTGTGAGTAGATTTGAACATGAGTGGGCACTCGCTATTTTCTTTTCCTATACTTTCTATGAACTGGACAAGAAATATTCTCTTTTGAAGTAATGGCCAGAGGTGGGGAATTTGGATGAGATTGGGTCACAAAGGCTGTGTAAGCCCCATCAATGGACTAATGCAGTCATTGATTCAAGCTCTGAGAAGACTCTTGGGTAGGGCGGAATTGTGGTAGGCAGGACCTGGGTGGCGATAGAGGTTACTGAGGTATGCCTTTGAAGGCCGTCTTTTGGGGGCCCTTCTCACTTTCGTTTTGTTTCTTCGAAGACACAGACATGTTTCCACCACTATTCCTTTTCTCCATGATAATTTTTTGCATTTTAAAATTTCTTCTGCTGTTTTTTTTTTTTTTCTGTCTTACTATGGGTCTGGCCCCAAAGATATAGCTCCATCACATGAGGCATATATTGTCTGAAGATGAGAACTTAAATAAACCTTTCCTCTTCTAAATTGTTGTTCACAGTTCTTTGCTTTATTTTATTTATTTATTTTTTGTCATAGTGACATGACTAGCAGGCCTCCTAAAGTCCGAAGATTCATTTGCCCATAGAAGTAACCCTGATTTGCATGAAGATGTTGAATGAGTCCCAATCCACTGACATTTGGATCAGGAAATAGAGGGAAAGACTTTGTCAGCTGATTATTACACTGCATATTTCACACCCTACTTCTATCGTATTGCTGTATTTCCAGTCCTGTCGAGGTAAAACCAGCTTGACTCCTGAATGGGAAGCTTAGCTCTCCCGTAGGATGCCTCTGGGAGATTTTGCTACTGCAATTCATATTGGCTGATATTTTTTGAAATGTTATTTCTGGTCCTCATGGCTATAGAAAACCTTGAAGGTGGAATCCCAGGAGGCTTCTTATTATCTTGGCTCTTTTGAGCTCGAAAATCTTCCTCTTGCCTATTATTTGCCTTTTCTTGGTGTTCTTGGCTATGCAGAAATTGGCTAAAGTCTTAAGATGGCCCTAGCAGGGGTACTAAGAGCAGTTTTCTCTAGATACCGTCTTCATCTGGAAGAACGTAGGTTCTGTCAAGATTCTGTTGCTACCGATCTTCTCTTTTCCATTTAAAAGTTTATTAAACTCTCTACACTACATCCTGACAGCACCCTCCCCTCTCTTTCTTCGTCCTCATGCTTCTCTCAACTTCCCTCTCCTCCAGATACACTGCTACCCTTCAGAAAACAACAGACCTCTTTCCTGGCAATGTCACCCGAAAACTGCATTAAAACTTGCAGTAAGACTGGGCATAACCCTCCACATCAAAGCGGGAAGGGGCAACCAATAAGAGGAAAATGGTTCTGGGAACAGGCAAAAGAGTCAGAGACACTCCCATTCCCATTTTTATGAGTCCAACACCAACCCCGAGCTAAGCAACAACAGTGTGTATGCAGAGGGCCTAACGCGGACATGTGTATACTTTGTAGTTGCTACTTAGTAAGTCTGTGAGCTCCTGCGGGCCCCTATGAGCCCTGCTTAGTTGATTCTGGGGCTGGACTATGTTCTCCTGGTGTCCTCTGGCTCCTATAACCCTTCCTTCTCCTCTTCTGTGGGGTTTTCTGAACTCTGTCTGCCTGTGTGGCCATGGGTCTCTGTATCTGCTCCCATCAACTTCTGGAGGAAGCCTCTGTGATGAAGTTTGGGATCAGCACTGATCCTATGAGTATAGCAAATTAGATGGCTGGAATCCAGAAGCTGGACAGCTCAGAGATCTAGGAGCTCAGAGATCTAGGGCAGAACTAAACATGACTGACAAAAAAAAAAAAAAAAAAAAGAAAAGAAAAGAAAAGAAAAGAAAAGAAAAAAAGAAAGCCAATGAAATGATGAAGTTATTCTGTTATACTCATAGGATTAGTGCCGATTGTTTTAATTTGAAATAAAGGAGGGTACCAGTGAACACATTTCCCACTGGAAACATAAGCAAAATAAATCAATGAAATTAAGTAGAAACTTGGATAAGGCTAAAATACAGGGACAAGATGTTATTCTCGAGATCACAGCACGCTCCCACCTTTAGTTATGCTACTAAGTCTGCAATTTGACTTGATTACTTTAAATATGTTAAATTGGATTTTGGACAAAAATAATTTTAATCCCTTCTTCTGTAGCCTGTGCTAACCTCAAGCTCAATATATAGTCCAGGTGATGCTCCTGCCTTGGCTGCCTGCTTGCTAGACTCACAAGCCTGCATCAGCACTATCAGTGCTGAGAAGTGTTCTGTTTCCTAATGGCATCTTCAAAATGTCAGCACTTGATCCTCAGTGGCGCCTTGCTTTAAACAATAACCTAAGTTGCCTCGGTGTTTTTAATAATCACCAGAGATGCAAGCTTCATTCCTTGTGAGAAGATGAGACTTAAACCAGTGCACATGTAGGAGAATGAGGGAAGTCCCAGAGCACATAGCCTGTGAAGAGCTGTATGTTTGTCTCAGGAATGAAGGAAGGCAGAGGCAAAGTGGGGTCATAATGTAGGTGGAGGCGCTTTCCATAAAAACGTGAGGATAATGTCGAAAGGGTAGAGAATGATGGGAAACTGGAAGAACTGAAGACAATTGGAAACTTCCCTTTTGTTATCATGGCAATTTCTGTAGTCACTGATAAAAACTGAGAATGAAACAAGTATCTTAGCTATTTCCAAAGAATATCAGGAAGCCGTAGAGGTTCCCCTACCTGGGAATTTCATAGTGCGGAATATGTAACTGAGATCGCTCAGCTGTGGTCACAGACGGAGAGTTTTCTTGCTGTTTGTCATCATGCTCCTGCCAGCCTTCACCCCAACACTAAATGGGGTCAGATTAGTCTCTCAGTTCCCGTCTGATGCAATTTCTTTGTCTCCCTCGTAGATCACGAAGCTCCTAAAGGCCAGTTTTCTATTTGTGCTGTAATTCCAAATAAAGTGTGGGTACTTACAAGTGCTTAGGCTTTGCCTCAGCATCAGGCACATAAGTTGTCGGTGTTTATGCAGGCCCTCGAGCCTCTATACTAACACATCCAGTGACTTTTTGTGTTGTGTTGTTGTTGCTCTTGCTTTATTGTTTAGAGGATTTCTTTTCATTTCATTGTTGGTGCTGGATCTGCTTATTGCTTCTTGTTTTAACAACAGTATGTCATACATTAAAAAATTCACCCAATTCTTTAGATATTCTAAATTCATGGAGCAAAGGTTTTGGAACTATGTCCTGGATTTTATTTTTATTTTTTTATTAAAAATTTCCACCTTTTTTCCTCCCCTTCTTTCCCTCCCCCTCCTGTGCTCTCCCTTCCCTTCCCTCTCCAGTCCTAAGAGCAGTCAGGGTTCCCTGCCCTGTGGGAAGTTCAAAGCCCTCCCCCCTCCATCCAGGTCTAGGAAGGTGAGCATCCAAACAGACTAGGCTCCCAAAAAGCCAGTCCATGCAGTAGAATCAAAACCCAGTGCCATTATCATTGGCTTCTCAGACAGCCCTCATTGTCAGCCACATTTAAAATTTATATGTATGTGTGTACACTTGTGTGTATCATGTCCACATTGCATATGGATTCCCATGGAGGCCAGGAGAAAGAGTTCGATACCTTAAAGCCAGAGTTACAGTTGATTATGAACTGCCCAGTGTGTGTACTGGGAACCAAACTCATGTCTTCTGCCAGAGCAGCAAGCACACCAAATTGCTGAACCATCTCTACAGCTCATCATTGTTCTGCAGATGCATTTCTCATATGCTCATGATGGTTCTCTCTCAATATATTCTCCCTTTGTCCAATTATACATAGATCCTTTTGTGTCATCTTTAAACATTTAATTGTGTTCTACACTAAACACAACTTTGGGACACAGAAAACTTCAAAACATAGCTACTGCTAATCATGTTTTACTATATATCTATTCACACACATATGCAACAATCATAATTATATATTACATATGAATATCTATCTATCTATCTATCTATCTATCTATCTATCTATCTATCTATCTATCTATCATCTATAATAATTAAAGAGGCCATGAAAGGAAGTTGTGAGAGGTTGGAAGGAGAAAAAGGAGTAGGAAAGAGATATAATTATATTTTAGTTAAATTTTAAAAAAATTAAATTCACTTATATTATTTTTCAACAGAAAACTATGCATTAAAAATCTCTCTTGTGGGCTAGAGAGATGGCTCAGCAGATAGGAGCACTGGATGCTTTTCCGGAGGAGCTAGGTTCAATTCCTAGCGCCCACATGGCAATTCACAACTGTCTGTATCTTTAGTTAAAGGGGATCTTATACCTTCATACCAATGCACATAAAATAAAGTTAAATAAATCATTAAAAACTTTCTGGCAACATTTAGTCTATTTATATACCAAATGTTTGTAATCTCACATCGAAATATGTACCATCAGTTTTAATTGTCACCCTTTAAATTTTTTTCTACTTTCATTGTTAAAAATTGTGCAGTGATTGTTAAAATATGTTCTAGGGCAGCTTTTAAACTGAGCTACTGTGGAGTAGCTCCTGGGAGGCTAGTGTGCAGGCGGACGTTTGCGAACTATTGACCTACGACATTCTGATGGTGTTACCTCAGTTCTGTTGCATTCCCTACGGTTAAAGGAAGAGTCCTCTCATATCCCTGCTAATGGGTTACATGTGAAGAAATGGCCTCATAGGTTCCCACTCGTTACATTTTTATATTTAGTTTTTGACTGACGTATGACAGGAAGCTCAATAAAAATCATTATTTACCACAGTTGAGGTTTACCCCAGATTTCTAGGCCCAGATCGCAATGAACCTCTGTATCCTGCTGTAAAATCACAGCCATATCTGCCCAGTACCATCCCAGAACAGTGAGACAGCATCAGGGAACTTCATCTGGTTTCGGAAGTTTTTATGCTCTTAAAGCTTGGAAGCAGATAAGATGGTGCAAATGACAGATGACAACTGTCAAAGACTTCAGAAGGGATGAAATATTTGAGGGAAATGAGGTAATATTTGTTGACTGCTGCGTAACAATTGCAGTTTACACGAATGACATGATTTCTTAAAAATCATTCTTTGTTATCAAAGAAAGGGACTGTGTACCCTGTCTTACAGAACACTTTACGGATGATTAGAGGTGCAGATCATATGATTTTTTTTTTGGTGAAATGTCACTGTTTTTTCTTTTGTTAGGCAGAGCAAAATTCAATGCTTATTTTGGATGTTCACACATAACCTTTCATCTGAAATTGTTTTCTTAATCTGAGTAATGAAACAACTAATTTTTTCCTTTCTTTATTAAAAATTTTTAATACAATCTTTTCTCATTTTGCATAGCTATCCCTGTTCCTACTCCCTACACTCCTTCTGCCCCACCTCACACCCCATCCACTCCTCAGAAAGAGTAAGACTTCCCAAGGGGAGTCAACAAGTCTGCCATTTTACTTCAAGGCAAGGTTAAGGCCCTTCCCCCTATATCTAGGCTGAGTAAGGTATCTCTCCAAAGAGGATGTGTTCTTAGATGTCAGTTCAAGAAATAAATCCCGATCACACTGCCAGTGACTCCACAGACTGCCCAAGCTTCACAACTGTCCCCCACATTCAGTGGGTCTAGTTTGTTCCTATGCAGGTTCCCCTGTTATCAGTACAGAGTCAGTGAACTCTCACTAGCCCAAGTCAGCTGTTTCTGTGGGAAACCTTAGCCATCAGGGAAATGCAAATCAAAACAACTCTAAGATACCTATTCTTACACTGGTCAGAATGGCTAAGATCAAAATCACTAATCATATTTTATGCTGGAGATGATGCAGAAGAAGGGGAACACTCCTCCATTGTTGGTTAGAGTGCAAACTTATACAGTCACTTTGGAAATCAGTGTAGTGGTTTCTCAGAAAATTGGAAATCAATCCACGTCAAGACACAGGAATACCACTCTTAGGCATATACCCAAAGTTGTACCTCATACCACAAGGAAATTTGCTCATCTGTGTTCATAGGAGCATTATTTGTAATAACGAGAACATGGAAACAACCTAGATCCCTCTCCTCCAAAGAATGGATAAAGAAAATGTAGTACATCAACACAATGGAGTAATACTCAGTGGTAAAAAACAATGACATCTTGAAATTGGCATGAAAATAGATGGAATTAGAAAAAAAAAACATCCTGAGTGAGGTACCCCAGACCCAGATAGACAAACATGATATGTACTTGCTCATAAATGGATATTAGATGTAAAGCAAAGAATAACCAGCCTATAGTCCATGATCCCAGAGAAGCTAGGTAACAAGGAGAACCCTAAGAGAGACACACATGGATCCTCCTGGAAATGGAAAAGACACAAGACCTCCTGAGAAAACCGGAAGGGGGGATAAGGGAGGGTAAAGGAGAGAAGGAGGAGAGAAGGAGAGGGAGGGGAACACGAGGGAGCAGGATGCTCAAGAAAGGGGAAGGACAGTGAGGAAGAGAAAGGAAAGAGATATCTTGATTGGGGAATCACTAAAAGGCTGGTGAGAAACATGACTCTAGGGAAATTCCAAGGAATCCACAAGAATGACCCCAGCTAAGACTCTAAGCAATAGTGGAGAAGATGCCTAATCTGGTGTTCCCCTGGATCAGATTGATGACTATGTTAACTGTCATCACAACCTTCAACCAGCAACTGATGGAAGCAGATACAGAGATCTATTACAGTAAAGCACTGGACCAAGCTACTAGAGACCAGTCCAAGAAAGGGCGGGGTGATAGTATGAGAAAAAAAGATCAAGACCATGAGGATGAAACAAATAATTTCAAGGAAAGAAAGAGGTAATTTGTGTTTATGTAGATCAGTATAGAAAAGTAATGTAAGAATGTATATACCACATGCCAAGTCATGTAATGGGAGCTTCAGAAGTCTCATCAATGAGAATATGGATGCTGATTGTAATCTCTTGTTCATGTTCATTGCTTGTGGTCCTCTTCCTGTATATTTTTCTTCAGCACTACAAGAATGCCAGTGTTGTATCCATAGTGTCTAATGTATCTGCCATGATAGTACCTGTATCTGAGCTGTCACAGCAACACTCTGTGTTTATTTTGCACCAGCTCTCTTTACTCCACTTCTCAAAAAAAAAAAAAAAACCCTTCTATTTAACAGCAACTGAAATCAGTAGGTTTTTATGTCCCCCTAAGGATCAACCTCTGATTCTCTTAAATTAACTTCTCAGGTTTGCGTACACAGTCAGGGGTTGCAGCATGACGTGTTCACATACATGTTGTTACAATTTGTTCTCATTTCTTCCCTCCTTCACTCGCCTCCCCTCCACCTTTCTTCAACTGATTCCCTTGCTCAGGTTCCCCTGTGTTTTCCTATCATATGTACTCAATTAGCCTTTTCCCACCTGTGCTAAAAGTTTCTTTCTCCTCTCTTATAATATCTTTGTAATTTCATGATCTACCCATGCACCATCTAAACAAACACACATGTATGCACTTATATGTTATTTACTTTACTTGTTGTGATAAAATATCCTAGTGAAAGCAATTTAAGATAGGAAGGGTTTACTTTGTCTCACAGTTAAAGGGTATGTGGTAGGACATCCTATGCTAGGAGCTTGAGGAGGCTGCTCATAATGCATCTGTAGTGAGGAAACAGAAAGATGGATGTTCAAGCTCCTGTAGCCTTCTCTTCTTATACATTGCAAAACACAAGCCCAGTGAACAATGCTACCCGCTTTCAAGGTGCATTGTCTTGTCTCAGTTAACCCAATCAAGATAATCTATCACTGTATGCCCTTCGGCCAGTCTCTTTGACCTACCCACTTGACAATATTAATCACCACATTATACATACACTTATGATTTTAAGTTTATGTTCGGTATATATGAAGAAATATTAGTCTTTCTGAGTTGAGCTTATTTTAATTATTGCAATGATTTCTAGTTGCATACATTTTCCTAAATGCCATGATTTCATTTTTCATAACTGTATTGAATTCCATGAGCCAAGTTTTATTTGTATATTATCCACGGATATACTTGTATAGACTAATTTCTCATTATTTGTTTTCCCTCTTCTGGGTCTTCAGGTTGTTTTTTTGTACCTAACATGAATGTTCCTCACTGTTTTTAAATTCCTCCTTAGATAGCATGTTTAACTCTTTTTTTCTAGATCCATCCATTTTCATGGTAATTTCAAGATGTCATTATTTTTTGTACTGTGGTGTAGTACTCCATTGTGTAAATGTACCACATTTTCTTTATCCACTTTTTGGTTGAGGAACATTTAGGTTGTTTACAGGTTCTGGCTATGAAAATAATACTGTTATGAACATTCTTAAGCAAATGTCCTTATGGTATGAATGTGCATCCTTTGGGTATATATACCCAACAGTGGCATTGCTGGATCTTGAGGTAGATTGTTTCCTAATTTTCCCGAGAAATCACCATAATGATTTCCAAAGTGGCCATTACAAGTTCACACTCCTACCAGCAATGGAGGAGCATTCCCCTTATCTAACATCCTCTCTTCAGCAGAAGCTGTCGTCAGTATTTTTGATCTTGGCCATTCTGAGAGATGTAATATGGAATCTCTGAGTTGTTTTATTTGCACTTCTCTAATGGCTAAGAATGTTGAGCATTTCCTGGAGTGTTTTTCAGCCTTTTGAGATTCGTCTGTTGAGAGTTCTCTGTTTGGGTCTGTACCTCATTTTTTTTATTGAATTATTTGTTCTTTTGATGTTAAGTTTCTAGAGTTCTTTGTATATTTGTAGACCATTTTTCTGTCCAATGTGAGGTTGGTGAAGATCTTTTCCCATTCTATAGGGTACTGTTTTGTCTTGTTGACCATGTCCTTTACTTTACTGAAGCTTCTCAGTTTTAGGCTCTTCCATTTATTAATCACTGTTCACAGTGTCTGTGCTGCTGGGGTTATAGTTAGGAACTGATCTCCTGTGCCAATGTATTCAAGTGTACTTCCCACTTTTTCTTCAGTGAGGTTCACTGTTGTTGGTTTTATGTTGAAGTCTTTGATCCTTTTGGGCTTGAATTTTTGTGTTGCGATAGATATTTATCTATTTACATTCTTCAAATTCTTTTATTGCTGCCTGGCCTCGATTTGTGCATACGCTCTGTGACACTGGATGATTGACTTGGGAGAAGTATCTGTTCTCTTCACTCAGCTGATTAATAGCGGTTGGCTATTTATTACTGAATGTAGAACTAAATAGAATAAAATAAAATCCTTCAGTCTCAGCTTACCTGTGCTTCTATATCAGAACATATGGCACTAATTAATTCATAAGCCTATTTAGCCCAGAGTTCTGGAGCCTGGGAATATCAAAAGCATAGTACCTGCATTTCACAGCATCTTATTACTAGGCCATCCCATGGAGGAAGGTAGAAGATGGGAGAATATATATGAAGCTGAGAGAGCAAGATGGTTACAACAACTGTCCCATCCTCTTGATAGGGCATTACTTGATTAATGAGAGCAGAGCTCTCATGACATAATTATGCTTGTAGACCCCCTCCTCTAAATACTACTGAATTGGGGACTGAGTTTCCAATATAGGAACTTTAGATGACCCATTTAGTCCATTACATTTTCAAAGTAATCTTCAGATTAATACTCTGAAAATACTGGCCTTTTCTAGAATACACTACAACTTCTTGAGTGTGAATATTTCTCTTCATACATTTTATGTGATGATCCTCTTGGTATTTCTATTTTTGAGATAATATTTATGTATGTGACTAAAAATAAACACATAAAAATATTTACACATCCAATTTTATTGTGACACTATTATATTAATGAAATTATAAAAAAAACCTTTGGGAGGTGTCCATCAACAGAGAAATCAATAATGAAAATTTGGTTCATATACAAATGGAATATTCTTCAAATATAAAGATTCATGAAAAGATACCATTTGTACGCAAATGATAGGAATTGGGATTTGCATGTAATGAGAACATAAATCCCCAAAGGCAAATATTGCATGTTTTCTCTAACATGCAAGAACACATATTCTTTTAAAGATGTGGAAGTAGAAGTAAAGTTATTTGAGGGTAGGAGATCCAGCAGGAGGGGCCCAAAAGAGGAGGCTAAACATGAATATAGTCAAATGTGTTATGTTTATATGAAAATGTTTAATAAAATCCATGACTTCAAACAATTAATATACATTTATTAAAACAGGACATCTTTGTTAATTGGTTGGGCCCACATGAGTTGTTAAGGAGTAAGCTAAGACTATTTTTGGTATATCTTTATTTTGAGACTAATCTATTGGATGATTCAGTGGATGGTACTGTTTGACTCAGATGGTTCCAAGTTTTTTAAAAAAAAAATTAGCTGAAGTTTTTTGTTTTTTTATTCTAAAGCAATGAGTTGGAGTGAATTTCTTAGTTGTTTGATTCTTTATGTAAATCTGACACAAGGAAGCTAATACCTTTTTTTAGAAGCTATCCTTTGCTTCATCACAGCATTTTGACTTCCCAGCTCATTCATTACCATGCTGCAAAATTACTTAACAAGTAACTTAGAGTTCAAGGCTGCTTCCCATGTGCACATTCTACACACTCACATGATCCAAACCATTCCAAAATATACCATGACCATCAGGATTCTTCTGCTCCTCCTCATATTTCCCTCCTTCCATCACTCCCTTCCTTTCTCCTTTTCCTCCCCTCCCTCTTTCTTGGTGAATAAAATGCTGACACAGCCAGCCTTTTTTTTTTTTTTTTGCTTTTTCGAGACAGGGTTTTTCTGTGGCTTTGGAGCCTGTCCTGGAACTAGCTCTACACACTCACATGATCCAAACCGTTCCAAAAT
>NC_022010.1:87767817-87782180 GCF_000317375.1 Microtus ochrogaster
TGTCCTGGAACTAGCTCTGTAGACCAGGCTGGTCTCGAACTCACAGAGATCCACCTGGCTTTGCCTCCCGAGTGCTGGGATTAAAGGCGTGCACCACCATCGCCCGGCTCACAGCCAGCCTTTTAAAGATCATGTCCTCTAGGGCCTCTGAGGAGTCAGAGTGGCGGTGACAGTCAGATGTTACCATTGACTGATGTTAATAAAGAACATGATTTCTTCAGAACAAATTTATTCCCAAACCCTGGACATGCCTCACAGGAGCTCACCACCAACTTGACAGGCAGATGTCAACTCTGAATAGACACACATTACCGCAAACTCAGTAAGGATGGAGGTTGCTGTAGTCCAATTCAGGCAATAAGAAAAGAACGAAGAAGCTCATGTCAGCTTCACAACGCCTTCCAAGAGAAGTGGCAGAGAAAAAGAATGGCTTCTGGAAAACATTCCACAGAATGATCTTCACTGCTTGCCATTTGACCTCTGTGCCAATTCTTTCAACAGGCTGATAGTGAGCATCTTTGACTGTTATCCCAGGAGATAGACTTCCTGGATTAAACTCAGATAGTGGTATGAATGACTTCAAATTGATCTTCTGGATGAAGCCTTTTGCCAAAGAGCGAGGAGATATGACAAATGAGAAATAAGAAATTTGAGGATGGAAAGACCTACGCAGGTGGGTAAGAAGACAGAAAGGGACACTGGTGTATACAAAGACAAATCTTATTGAAATGCTTCAGGGTCACAGTGTTTCATTTACAAATATGCTTCAGGAATTTCCCAGGATGCATCAGTATGACAAGGGAACCAAAGGAGGGGTGACGTTGTGCCTGTATGTGCTTGCAGTTGGCAATGAGGAGGATGAGTAGCGGAAATGTGAGATGATAAGAAAGAAGCAGTGTGCCACAGAAAGCACAAATCCAAACAAGAGCTAGAGATTTCAGAAAAAGAGCATCAGTACCCAGTAAGACAAGGGGTCAAAAAAATAGTACTGAAGGCTCAAAGAGCCTGCTTTGGACTTAAGTTTGAACTTACAATTTTTTTTATTTCTATTATTTCAGACTCTGGTCTATATTCGGTAGCAATTGCAGAGGCAGCCAGATTCCTAAGAAAAAACAACTTAGCAACTTATTGTATTTTTAATAAATATATAAAATTTCTACAAAATTCTTTTCCTTCCACATATTTCTCTGTATTTTACAACGTGAAAATGCCTTCATTTCATTCTTAGTCTTTTGTAACTTACACACACACACACACACACACACACACACACACTTCTACTGATACATGTAGCTACTAAAGTGTCACATTCCGTAGAATACAGACAGGGTTCTTTACACTTCTTTACAATGATCATAGTTAATATTTAAATAGTCAATAATAAAAGTGCGACATCTAACTTTAGCAGCAGCCATGAGCACCGCACTATCCTCTGAGTAGCTGCATTACTAGCTGTGATCTGATTTGCTTAATGTCAGCTGATGACAGATAATAACAAGAAAATCACTTACGACAACCTCTCTTTTGGTTAAGGGAGGCCAGAAGCTTCACATTTTATAGAATTTATTATAAAATGGATATATCATGTCTACTTTTAAAAGTTCTGCAAAAGAAATAATAAATTGTTCCCCAACGGTTTCTGATGACAGTCCATACTTGCAAACTTGTGTTACCTCTTCTGTGATCTGTGGATCTTTTTAAGCAGATGTGTAGTTGTCATTTGTCTCTTGGTCAGGATAGTCAATTCTTGCAAGTTTATCAGCATTGATGCATAAATTTTTAGTTAATGCTTCCTATAAATCTGTTAGTGAAAGTCCTATTTTATTTTTAGCTGATAGCGTTTGAAAAAACTGTAGCAAAAACTTCCTATTAGGGCTATTACCCCTTCCCACTTGAGCTCCAGATGACATGATACCCCACCCCTTTGGCAGGACCTTGATCCATACTCAGAGAAGGGAATAAAAGTGCCTGTGTCTCAGCAGCAGGGAGTATTGTGTGTGCTGTCATTCTGAGGGGTCTGGAACAGGGACTGCACGGGTAGGACTGCATTTGAACAATAAGGCAGGCAGAGTTCCTTTCTGTTCTCCAAAGGCACCTCGCTCATTACTGTGGGTAATGATTAGAAAATGAGCTCAGAGGGCGGAGAGAGTCTGCAGATCTTTCAGGACTCCTGTTCAGGTTCCTCCTCCATTGTTAAACCTTCCATTTCCTTCCACCCCCTGCAAGCCCCATGCTCTGAATGCCTGTAGCACTCATTACAGTGTTCTTTCATTGTGACTTCTCCTAACGTGCAGTCTCCAACATGATGTAAGTGTTCTGCTGTCCTGTATTATGGTGTTCTCTGCGAGAAGGAAAACACCTCCCTTTCAACTCCTCTTGTCTCTATTACAGGATCTACCAAAGGCTAGTTCATAGATTCCAGCCTTGTTGAACAAATGAAGTATAACAGTTACCACATGTTTAAGGAGCTCCAAATGAATGTTTTGTCTTAATTAGCACAAAGACCAAATGAGCTGATTATTAACCACCTGGTGGAATGGATATTGCATTCTAAAGAGCATACTACTCAAACATGAAGCACGTGAAAGACCAGGTATTGTCAACACAGCTAACTTCTTAGTGTTTAATGTTATTTTTCTTCTTAAGTTTGTTTTCCATAAAGCATTTGAAAACAATGGTCGACTGTTGTTCACTCTACTTAGGAATGCCACAAGGTGAACAAGGCAATGCTGCAAGGAGTGAGATAATATGTAACTATTTCCTGAGAAGATCCAAATGAATCTAAAACCAATAAACAGTGAAACTGTAGCTTTGCCAACAGACAAAAAAGTATCCAGTATTGACACACGAGGGCAACCTCATAAACTGTCCTCTCCTGAGTGGGAAATTAGAGAAGGAATTTCCTGTCTGCAGATGGAGGGACAGCCGGTACAGTGTTGCTGACATCAAGCCCTGTCACCCTTGTCCGCATACTCAAACTCTTTTCCTTCAAATGAACTCAACACTTTCTGCTTGTTCATTTATTCAGTCATTCAAAGATATTTTTTCTAGGCCCATTTTACTCTAGGAACATTTAAAGAAGCTAGATGATTTAAGAAGCATGAGGCAACAGGAAAAACTTCTAACTCTTATAGGTATGATAGCAGATTATAGTGCTTATGTTTTGCACGTGTGTGTGTGTGTGTGTGTGTGTGTGTGTGTGAGTGTGTATTGTGGAGAATGGTTAAGTGTAGAAGTGCACGAAGTACAGAATGTGAACATTCTGTAGCAGCAGCTATCATTGCTTCCACACACCAAGAACTTTCTATGTATTATGTGTTGTGCGAAATCACAATATTTTAGTCCTTATTTTAAGCATTAGAAAAGAGAAAAATTGGTTTGGTAAAAATTGCTATTGAGAAATACATAAGTAACACAGCCTAAATTAACTATTCACTCACAATAAACGTTACTTTTGTTTACATTTCCTTGTCATTGCTCTTCATGATGTATCTTATTACCAGACCTGTAACATATACGGACAACATAGGAATGATACACAGTTAAATGTGTGTTAAATATAGATGCTCCTGAACTCATGATTAATAAATTTGATGATTTTTCAGCTTTTCTGTGTTAGGAAAGCAATAGGAATTTGTTTGAGTATGTATCTCAGATTTTGAGTTTTGATCTTTTCTTGTCCTAATGATTCCACATGCCAAGCGGCTTTTGTAATACAAGACTGAAGCAGGGAGTTGTCACCTGCATCCAGGACAGGATCTCAGAGTCATAGTTAGACAAATGCTGTTCTACAATGTGTTGTTGCTAAGGTGTGTTTGGTTGTTAGGTTATGTACAATGCATATTTTATTTGATGTTTTTAGCTTAACATGAATTTATTGGAATATAACTATGTTGTAAGTTAAGAAGGAACTCTATGAGTTTTATAATGATCAGCTGGTTTGTTAAAATTTTATTATCCAAATTGTGTTATTGTCAATTCAAATCCTTTTTGTCAAATTCGTCTTTTTAAAAACTCTCTCTCTGCCTCTGTGTGTGTGAGTTCTTGTGTGTGTAAGTTTAGTGTTCAGTTTTTATGTATATATGCATATGAATAGGGGCATACTTGTGGGTTTGTGTGAGAGCTTGTGAATGGCCAGGATTGATATCATGAATTGCCTTTGATTGTTCTTTCCACCTTACTCGCTGATGCATTGTCTCTCAGTCAAACACAAAGCTTCTGATATTAGCCAGCTTACACGGAGCATCCTCTTTCTCTGCTTTGCAAGGCTGAAATTACAGGAGACCACACCCATTCACATAGGTTTCTGGGGATCCTGACAACAGTTCTCATGTTGTGCAGCATGCCCTTTACATGTAGAGCCATCTCCACAGCCCCCAAGTTAGTCTATTAAGGGACAGAAATGAATAATGTGCCTCAAACTTGTTTTTATCATAATAGACTCAAGTGGTGCATGTTTAGCTGAGGTATCAGTGGACTTCAGGCTCCTAGCTAAACCATTCAAGTGTTTAGATTTCCTTGTCTCAATGAGGTGTGATCAGGTGGGCAGTAGCATTCAGTTTCACTGAAGAAGGTTATCTCAGCTCTCTAGGGTTCTGCTACACTTCCCAATTTTCTTCTGACTCAATTAAAGAATCTTTAAAACACTTCTGCATAATTGCAAAAGGTACCTCTAGTTTCTGTGATCATTTGCCTCTTCTTTGCTACATTATCCACTCATATAGTGATAAAAGCATTCCACATGATTGCAGACACAAACGTGTAACCATTGTGTGTGTAATGAGCTATAAATGAACTTTCTCCTGTGGCAGAAAGTCCTTTACAGACAGTATCGAGCAGATGTGGGGAGGTTCAGTCTTTATCTTATTACTCAGATAATTCTTATCAATAATAATTAACTCTTAGTTAATAACCTGATATATGAGTAGTGAAACAATATGTGTTTAAATAAAAATGACAGGGATATGGGTCAGTTGGAAGAGTCCTGACCTAGCATGCATGAATCCTTAGGTTAATGCCTGAAATGGAAGCAGATGAAACACAAGTTCAGTGTCATTCTTGGCTATAAAGCAAGTTCAAAGTCAGCCTGGGCTACACAAGACCTGTCACAATAAATAACAATTTAACAAACAAATAACAATAGTTTAAACTGATGAATTAAGTTCTACTCCGTAAAATCGACTTTGAGGTATTATATTTTTATGTATATTTGATGTGTGTCCCTTAGAGGTCAGTCTAAGGTATAAATACTTGAAAAGTCAAAAGCATATTTGGAAGGTATGTTAAATGTTCTATGAAGCCATAGCTTGCTTTTGCTCACTTTAGTAAGATTCTGGCTCCTAGAGTACGGCATCTGCTGTGTCTTTGATATGCTTCTATGCAATGAGGAAAGCGCTGGAATTCGCATCTGTGAATATTAAAGGAGCACAAGAACGGCAGCAGTCAGTCCTCTAGAAGTTCAAGTGAAAGAGATAAATCCAGGCCACGAAAATCTCACAGCCTTTAATACCATCTAAGTGTCATTGCAGAAGGCCTGATATTTTTCCTGTACCATCTCATTTTTGAACTTAATCTTCCTGGGAGAAAGGCAGTAGGCAGGTATCACTCATCGTATAGGAGAACTGGCAACGAGACATCAATAAAACTTTCCCAGGTGCTTTAGCTTGTGCTTGGCAAAGCAGGAACTCAGGCTCCTGATCCCGTGCCCATTCTCGAGCAGAACTGTGTCGCTCTCCACGTTCCATCAGCAGCCGTGTCTCACTAAATTAGTGCATATTACTTAAGATACAAGTTGCTTTAATTTGCTTTCCTAGAAGCTGACGGAGCATCTTCTGATCACTGTCCCCATCATTCAAGAGGTGCCTGTTAACCCTCCCCCCCAACTGTTTCAGCCCTTATCCAAGATGATATCAGTTCTCTAAATGGCATTGTGGCGTTTAGACTCAGTGTACGTGGATTATGTGTTTCTGTGGGTTAAACGGAAGAAACAGAGCAATAATATAAAACCAGGAAGGGAAATATACGAGTTACCAGCCACTTGCTATCAGTTCCTGCACAGTGAACGTATAGGCTATAAAGGGGGACAGGATGCAAAGTCTGCCCTAGTTAGCTTGCCGATAGAAGTCTCTTAAGTGTGTTTTAGTCCATATGGTAGAGCTCATTTCTGGCAAGAGTACTTTCTAAACAGCAGGCTTCCTTGTAGGGACTGGAACAGATTTCACAGGTGATAACCTGTCTGTGCCCCGGAGCAGGTGCATTATTCTGCAACAAGAAGCTGATGCTTAACCTTTGCCTGGCCTCAGAAGCCCTCAGAGGCAGAAGTCAAGCAATTTTTCAGATATTTCAAGTTAATGTACCTTCAAGTCTCCAGACTGCTCTGGTCTGCCTTGAATATTATCTGTTTTGTGAAAATTCAAGGGCCTGAATAGGCAGGCAAGTTCTTTAAGGAAGGGGACCAACAGAAGCATGATGTCCCTCTGTGACTCGGGGGCTGTTGTTCTCAGGCTGCCGGTAGAGGCTGGGAGGGTTGTCTGTCTTCAGCGCATGCCAGGCTTAAGGAATTATCATTGTTTTCCTGTGTTGTATATAACTGCCCCTGCTCATCTGACAAAGCAAACCATGTGTGTCATATTTGTGGATATAAGGCTTGGATCTCAGATCTGGAATTTTCTAAAGGAAAGTTATTGATTGTTGATGATGGCAGGGCTCTGTTTTTTCCTTTTGTATAATTTGACTGCAAGAACAGACATTTACTCTCTGACATTTGCCTCACGTGTCTCTCAAATCATCTCAGACTAGAATTCTGAGAGTAGCCTGCCTTTTGTGTTGATAGATATAACATGCCATTGCTGCTGATAAGACAGCTATAGAAACTCTAAGCATCTTCAGCAGGGCACATGGTTCGGTCATGATGCTTATTTCTGAAATATTCCTTGAGGCTGTGAAAGCTGAACCTTTCTGGTCATAACGTAGGAGTTTTCTTGGAGTCATGAAGGCTACTCTGATTGGAAATCTATTTTTTTTATTATCACTCCCATTAAAAGATACCTTTCATATCTCCATAGTCTTTGCTATTTAAAGCCGTCTATATATATTTTTTTCTTTTTTGGTTTTTCGAGACAGGGTTTCTCTGTGGCTTTGGAGCCTGTCCTGGAACTAGCTCTGTAGACCAGGCTGGTCTTGAACTCACAGAGATCCGCCTGTCTCTGCCTCCCGAGTGCTGGGATTAAAGGCGTGCGCCACCACCGCCCGGCTATATTTTCATATTATATTATCCTACTGGTGTTGACGGAGGCTGCTAGTTTGCTTCTCGACTGCCCTGACTGTAAATCAACACACAGAAACTGTATTATTTGCAGTACTGTTTAGCCAATAGCTTAAGCATATTTTTACCTAGCTTTTATATCCCAAACTAACCCATCTTCATTAATCTGTGTATCGCCACATTACTGTGGCTTACCTGGTAAAGTTCTGTCCTGCTTCTGGCATCCAGAGGGGCTACATGGCTTCCCTCTGACTCTGTCTATTCTCTCTATATCTCTTTCAGCTTGGCTTTACTATGTTAAGTCATTGGCTGAAAGCAGCCGCTTTATTAAGAATAGCAATAAAACATATTCACAGCATATATCACCTCCCACATCATACTGGCATTCCTACACAACTGTCATTCATTCCACATGTGTTATACCTGCTTTCTAAACTAGAAAATAAAATATTTGGTAGGAATGATCCTAGGTATCTGTCTACAAGCCAGGAGTAGATCTATGCGATGTTAAGGGATTCCTGTCAGGCCCCCGTCTCCTCCTTCATAACTGAGGAAAATGAAGGCTGAGGGAAGGTTAGTATCTTGTTCAAGAAGTTATAATGAGCTGGGGGCAAAATTAAAATGCTCCAGCCATTTTGTGAATCAGTCTGCTGTCCTCTTACCAAATTTACACATCATGCAAGCACTTGAAGTAGATGTGTTGATTTGTAATAATACCTTTTCAGATAGCTTGAAGCTCTTTTTGCTTTCTTGCAGTGGTAAAGATCTAACCCAAAGACTTGTGCAAACTAGGCAACTCATCTGTAACTGAGCTACATTCTCAACCCTTTGGAGCAGCTGTTCTTGACTGTCAGCCCTGGTGTATGACTGTATCTGCCTGTCTAGATTATAAAATACAAGCTTAGACCTTAATGCATGTGAAAATGATATTCTGTTATTAGGAATGGCTGCATTTTAATAAAACAACAATCATTTTCTTATGTTAAATAGAGTGGAATCATGGAAATGATAAGTTACACAAGGAAAATGTTCTGGATCATATCCACATTAAAAGGTAATAAAGGTAAATATTTAATAGATTTAGGGGATGGCTGGATCTCCAGAACTCATGTAAAATCTGGGCACAGTAAAGTGCCTCTATTACCCAAGCACTACATGGTAGGGTGAAACATGTGAATTATTGTCCATCTAGCTTAGCCAAATTGGTGAGCTTCAAGTTCAATGAAAGGTCTATAAGGTAAAAAGCAGTTGACAAAAGTATCTGACATTACACACACATACACTCATCAACATTCAGATGGAAGCTTTAATAATTTTATATTGTAAATTTCAGTTAAAACAGATCCAGGGTAAGGATTATTTTGGAGCTGTGGGTTTGAGTTATTGAATAAACACATGGAAATTCACGTACAGCCCTCATTCTATTCATTGTGATGACAACGTGAGCAGAGGTTTGATGTGGGAGTGGCATATATCAATCTGTTGATTTCATTGGTTAAGCAATAAAAAAACTGCTGGGCCCTGATAGGTTAAAACATAGGTGAGAGGAGTAAACAGAACAGAATGCTGGGAGGAAGAGGAAGTGAGCTCAGACTCGACAGCTCTGCTCTCTGGGGCACACGTGATTCAGCTCCGACCCAGGATGGACGTAGGCTAGAATCTTCCTGGAAAGTGCACCTTGGGGTGCTACACACATGATTGGAAATGGCTAGTCCAGGTGCGAGAGTTAGCCGAGAAGAGGCTAAAGCTAATGGTCCAAGCAGTGTTTAAATGAATACAGTTTGTGTGTTGTTATTTCGGGGCATAAGCTAGCCAGGCCAGGCGGAGGGGGTGCTGGGGACGCAGCCCCGCCACTCCTATTACAACAGAGGTTCTCTCATAAAAGTCATTTTTATTATCTTTATTGAGAATGTAACAGCAGTTCACAACTAGTTAGTTCCTTTGTTTTGATGTTTGTTGACTTTACAAGTTTTAATTGCATCCACACTCTAATGTAGCTAGCTTGGCATTGATTTTGGCTGAAGTTAATAATTTTATTTATGAAAGAGTTTACTTCTTAAACATTTTCCTGACCTCTGTTGTCCAGTTTTGCAGATAATCTTGACATAAGTAACAAAAGATTTGTATATTAGAAGCTGTAATGTTTTAAAAAATATCATTTACTTTTTGAGGTCATGTTATATGTCATTTCCTTCTTCTTTTTCCTCCTCACACTCTCCCATATAACTTTTCTTGCTTTCTTTTAAAGTCTTTTTTCAATAATTTTGTTAAATACATATATATTTGCATACACATCTATATTCCTAAATACATAAATGCATCCTGCTCAGTCTGTATAGAGTTACTTATGTGTAAGGACTGACCACTTGGTAATAGCTAACAAATTGGAGTTCTTATCTCTATATCACTCGTGTATGAGTAACTTTCTCAATGCTATTCTTTTCTTATGGCATTATTTATGAATGTGTACACATGCAATGTTTACTCACAGTACAAATGTGTGCTCACTTCATGCCTCATGCTGAATGTCCTGGTTAATCAAAGCAGAATATTAAAAAGTTTTCACCAAAGCATCTATTACAGCAATGTCTGGGTCACAATCATTTTGAGAAACACAGATGTTTACATTATGATTCATAACAGTAACAAAACTGTAGTTAGGAAGTAGCAATGAAAATAATTTTATGTTTGGGGGTTACCACAACATGAGGAACTGTATTAAAGGGTTGTAGCATTAGGAAGGTTGAGAGCCACTGATTTATTAGAGTCCCTTGGTGCTTCAAAAGAAAATATGATTCTTTCACTTCATTAAAATATTTACATCACTATTTACTTTGAGAACAAAGGACCAGATCTGGGACACAGGCACCTTCAGGCAGCATCTAGTAAGTGGCTATGCTTGGAGTTTTCCCAAAGGCCTAGAACCATGTTGTAACTTATTCATAGGAGATTTTCATAATCTACAATGAACTAGCAAGTGGAGAAACTGACTAGAGTGGTCTATGTTAAATATGCGATAAACACAGAAGGAAATTACATCTAATCCTAGATTATTACCCAAACTGTATCATCACCAATATATTTGTTGTGCAGATTTTACAGATTATTGTACAACTACATCTAAAATAATTTGAAGGTTTTTTTTTTGCATTTTAATAATGACTGAGTGGGAATCTTTCTACCGTGAGGTGATGCTCTTGGGCTTGGAACACATAGGTGTTTATTTCAGTGTGGGGAGGTGAAGACATTTAGAACCGTTACAGGGCTCTACATGCTTGAAAGAGTAGTGAGGGTGTTTCCAGTCTGAAGAATGTCCTCTTAAGTAAGAAGCTGTTTCGATAATTAACACTGCACTGTATAAAAGCATGCCATCAACAAAAGGAAATTACAGATGATATTAAATTAACATAGCCAAAGAACATGTATCACTCCTTAAAAAGCACAGCTCCCTGAGGCAGGCAAAAACAATTAGCAGTGGGGTCCCTCTTGGGTTAATAGTGTATTTGGATTATAAGGCTGGGGTGGGAAGTTAGAGAAAAGGGTTCATTGCTCCAGACTAAGTTAACCAGAAAGCAACGAACTTCTGGTAACTAAACAGGGCTTTTCAGGTCCAAATAATGACCTGTCTCTACATTAATGGATCTCCGAGGAAAATCTTGCTCCAAGGAAACACTCTTGACAGTCCTAAAGCACCCACTTATTTCCGAGGAGCTCTCCTTTTTGGATATAATGACTTTCTTTCTTATCGGAGGTCTCCTAAAAGATCAACATTGCATTTTACTACCTGGTTGCAAAGAGAAATCAACTCACTGTTCAAACCAGGGCTTTGGAATCCAAAAAGATGTGTATTCTCAGGGAATCAGGAGTAGGGTCTAGGTTTCTCTGTGAACTCAGAGCTCAGGAGGATTAAAAGAGGTTTACTAATATGAGATGCTGATCATATGTAATGTACTAGAATATACTTTAACCTACTGGATTTTGGCAGGGGAGTGATAATTGGGGAAAATGCAAGTTTGGTTTCATTTATTTCTTTTTTCTTTATTATATGCTATCAATTAAAGTTGTCATAGCCTGTGATATCATTTAATTCAATCTAGTTTTGTAAATTTGTATGCCTTTGAACCACCCCTTTGGAAATTAATGTTTCATGTGTTACAAAAATCACTCTTCCTTTGGTAGTAAATCACTTCAGTCTTAGTTGTTTTTTTTTTCCCCAATAAATTCTAGACACTTCGCAATTCTTCTGTTGGCTTTTCTTGCTAGCATTCTTTAGTTTTTCAACAAAAATATTCAGCAGTCCTTTTGCGATATTTGCCTCTCCTACAGTTTCCTGGGAATTTCTTATTGCTCAAGGCTTCCTTCATATTGTTGAATCTGCTTCTACCTGACATGTTTCCCATCAGTCCCTTGGCTGTTCATTTCTCCATTGTGCTCCTTCGTCCTTACCATGAAAACAGGATGAATGAATGGAAGCGTAAATATTTGATTAATAATAGGTGGATCTGGGAGAAAATTTCAGATCATTGCTTTACATTACTTGAAGTGAAATCCAGGTCCATCTCTGGGAATACTTGTGATGTATGCTTCCCCCTTGACTCGATACTACTTGGGTGTGCCAGCTGATTCTTGCTCCTATGGCAGTTTCCTTTACCATGACTATATTTCCACCTAACCATGGAGCTATAGAACAGAAATGATTCAATCATGACTTTTAAGATTAAATTATTTTCTAAGTTCATTGTCAAATGAACGTTCATAATGATACTTGCATTAATTTGAAGTGGATACCTTCAAAGCGTTGTGGCATTGACCTGTTCCTCTTTACCTCTCCACTAATAAGTGCTTCAGATCAACAGCAGTTAATTGGTTACAGGTAACAATACGGGCTGGATAGCAATTCAGTTCACATTCCACTGTCAAACTCAGCTCAACTACACATTACTGTGGTTATCCATATATCTGCAGTGTTTTCCATATCAGCATGAGTCTTATGTATCACCTGATAAATATACACATATATCCTAAATTTGGGCATTTTTATATTGTGATATTTTGTTTATATTCTGACAAATAAACTTTGTCTGCAGGTCAGAGGGTATTGCTAGCCACTAGTTAACCAAAGAGGTTTGAAGATATGTACAGGCAGAAAGGAAGTAATAAGGCTGGGCAGAGAGAGGAAGTGATAAGGTGGGGCATAGAAAGGAGATTGGCTCTTTTTGGTTTGAGGAGTCAGAGAGCTAAGAGGTGACTGTGACTGGTCTTTTACTTCTCTAATCTTTATGCTTTTACCCTGATATCTGACTCTGGGTTTTTATTATTAAGACTAATTAGAATTACAGTTCATTTTTATGAATACATACATGAATATTTGTCAACATTCTTCCTGACAAAGTATTATTTATTGTTCCAATTAAGCAACCCAGCCCTCATAGTCAATTCATGTATAAAATTATCAAATTGGATACTGTATGCCTTCATATGGTGTACCTGCCTGAATTGTGTAAACACATACTACTTTGCAGCTCTCAAATAATAGCAGTGGGAGATCATCAGTTAAAAATTGATAAAGACATGTTTGGAATATACTCAGTTTTCTGTCTACTTTGGCCCTCAAACCACAAATTTATTGTTTTATGATTAAAAAACAATGTTGGAAGGCATTATTCCTAGTATCTTCAATTTTAAAGAGTAGTTTCTTCTTTATTATATTTATAGTACTTTTTAACTGAAAATAATTTTCCAATAAAATATATTCTGATCACAGTTTCCCCTACTCCAACTCCCTTCAGATTCTTTCCATCCCTAGTAAAGTCTTTTATCTTCAGTCTTGCCTACAAATTTAAGCCTTTATTATTTTATTTTCAGCTTAGAAACTCATAATTGGATGGCAAAAGTTACCTTAAAAGGAATGGTCACCCACCATATTGGCAAGAAAGAGCAGCTTGAGTGAATTCTAGCTCATGGTGATAATAGTAATTTCTAAGTGCATAACCTTCTAATAAAATGATTTGACAGCTTAACATCTTTGTGAGTTTTTTTCACATTGCAAATGTCAACAGTTGGGATAAACATTCCTTGAACACAAACTATTTTTCATTCCTTTATCTTTTAGTTGGGCAATGTTTTATTCCATTTATATTCCTTTCCCAAATTAGTGGCAATTTCTTAGAACTATCATGATGATATGTTTCTAGGGAGATTCAATCATCACACAGAAAAGAAAAAATAATCCTCTTCACCAAAGTGTTCTGCAGACATTCTGATAATTAAAGAAATTACAGCTGTCTTGTCCAAGACATTTCAGCTTGAAGAAACTTATCTCTAACAGTCTGACTTCATACTACTATTTAAATTTGTGCTACATTCTATTTAAATGAGTTATAGCGTGCAATATATTTTAAAATTCACTTTTATCATTTCACAGTTTTACAGATGTAGACATTGAATTTTACTCATTTTTACCTCCTCTTTCATTTACCTTCCTCTCCCACTGAACCCCTTCTTTTCAGGTAGTGCCCACCTTACATCCACCTCTTTGTGTGTGGCCCATTGAGTTTAATAAGTTTCTTGTCTGTTTATGTATGGGAGATTATTTACTAGAACAAATTTAACTCATCAGAAGGTACATATCTAAAGAAATGGAAGCCATCTCTCTCATTAACTATTAACTGCCAAGAGTCTGGGAAGGGTAAGCTCAATAAATTATATTTTAATATGTTTTTATTTCAATCTAGAAAAGATAGCACAAAATAAGGAAGATTTTATAGTAATTTTGCTAAACATATCCCTTATACTCATTTATTAAATAAATTGAAGATGAAAGTCAAATAAATGTTTAAGCATAAATATAAATGCATCAGCATATGCTAGCTTGTGTAGCACCAATTACTTGTCATCACTTGCCTATTTATCTCATATACGTCGAATGGCACATTGAGCCTTTCCCCTTCTTGCTCTTGTAAACTGAGATGTATTATAATTTTTTTTTTGAGAAAAAAAAATTTCCGCCTCCTCCCAGCCTCCCACTCCTCCCGCCCTCCCCCCACTGCTCTCCCCCTCCCTCTCAAGTCTGAAGAGCAGTCAGGGTTCCCTGCCCTGT
>NC_022010.1:87784545-87785454 GCF_000317375.1 Microtus ochrogaster
ACATGGATCTAATCTACATGGGAAGAAGAAAAAGACAAGATCTCCTGAGTAAATTTAGAGCATGGGGATCATGGGAGAGGATGGGAAGGGACAGGGGAGGAAGGGAGAAGAGCAGAGGGAAATGTATAACTCAGTAAAAACAATAAAACAATCCAATGTGAAGGTCCACAGTTTTAGAATGACTGCTCAAAAATGGCTAGAAGTCAATGAAATATTTAGATTTGGGTGTATTTAATTTCACTGCATTATGTTTTTTATTTGTAAGTTTTTTATATGAAGTTTTAATAAATTAAAACAATAGAAAAGTCATATTTCCTGCCATGGTACAAAAAACAATGATAAATGATACACTTATTTACCCATTCATTTCTTACAGGTTCTAAGCCTCAGCCCCTATAGCCAACTTGAGATATTATAGAGGAGTGACTAACAATGGCTGCTCAGGTCCTCATATTCACTCTGAGACCTGTTTTCAAAGGAAAATCGGGGATCTGCAGTCATCACTGAATTGGGTCTGGCCCATCTGATTTTTTTTAATTGAATATTTCTTCTAACTTTTCGTTTGTCTTCTCTTCCATTTCTTTAAGGGAGTTTTTAACTTCCTACTTAAAGGTCTCCATAATTTTCAAAAGGCTACATTTAAAGTCGTTTTCTTCTACTTCTGCGTTAGGATATTCAAGTCTTCCTGTTGCGTGTTTGCTGGATTCTGGTGTTACCATGTTGCTTTTCAGGATGTTGGAGGAATTCTTGCATTGGCACCTACCCATCTCTTCCTACAAATGAGGCCAGCAGAGTCTTGGTGTGTTGGTCTAATCTTTTCTGTGGCTGACTGTGTACTTGGGAGTTTTTCTTGGTCTGCCCTCTCTTAGGTCCCCTCAGCCCTGAAGCAGGCTGTGTTGGGGGTTCCAA
>NC_022010.1:87788024-87797482 GCF_000317375.1 Microtus ochrogaster
GGAGGGGGAGGGAAATGGGAGGCGGTGGCGGGGAGGAGGCAGAAATCCTTAAATAAATAAATTAAGAAAAAAATCACAAGTTCAATATGACAGGTAATATCTAAAATAAGAGCATACTGCTCTTGCTTAAAAGTAATGTTTATTCAAGAACTAGACTTAAAACTGGAAAACATAATCTTAAACATTCAATTGTAAAAAAAGTACAGACTGTGCAGGAGTCATTAAAGAAAGAAAATAGGTTATTTTATGAAGATTAGTAATTATACAAAGTAGCTGCTAATAGACGTTTGACACACTGAGAAAATTCTCCAGGACTGGTTGTAATGTTCCCAAAGGCTTAACAACAGAAGGGAATTCTAACATACAACGGTGTGTCAGCATCTGAGGAGGGAGAGTGGGACCAGAAGACCTTCCCTCACCCAGGGCTCCCAGAACCCATTGCTTTCTCAACTCTTTCCCGATTCTTCAGTTTCTGCATGGCCGTAGAAGACCTTCCCTCACCCAGGGCTCCCAGAACCCATGGCTTTCTCAACTGTTTCCCGATTCTTCAGTTTCTGCATGGGCCGTCATGTAGGTGCTAGCCTTTTAAACATAAAGTTGATCCAAATTTATGATTGGCTAATTTAATTATTTATTTAAAAATGTTAAATATGTCATAATGGTAAGGATAAAAATCTGTTTGAGACTTTTACTGCTTAATAAACTAGGAGCTTAAACATAGTCCTTCTGTGTTGAATAGAAAATATCAAAAATCAGGAAATCAACAATTTCATGGGAATGAGAATCATGAAACTTCTTATAAAAACTGCAGTCTTTGTATACCAACCTGAGAGATTCTCTTTCTGGGTTCTGGCTCTCCTAGTGGTCTCTAATACAAACCATGGAGCGATCTCCTATGCTATACATGTAGCAAATAGTGCATTTCTATGGGAATCATTGCAGCCTTCATGGAAGTGGGTGAAGCAGAGCCTCCTTCCAGACTCACCCTGTGAGCAGGCAGATTAGCCCTTCATTCATCTCAGAACACAGCAACTACAATTCTGACTTTCAAAGGGATAGAAAATGAGGCTTCCTAAGGACACAGTTTGGCAGGCCACGGCTGTGCTGAGTCTCTGGGCATTGGATGCCTGCCAGAAGCACTTGCCCAGCACTAATTGCCCAGCACCTGAACTTTTATCCGTCATCTGTTCTGCTGCACAAAACTTGAACACTCTGATGAGTGCTTTGTATTCTTCCCAGCATCTCCAGGAGAGAGGCGACTCCTTTCATTTAATTAGGTTATTATTTTCCATTTTGAAGCTTCAATAGAGATTAGAAACAGGTGCCAATTTCTCCTCAGCCTCTAGGTCCAAGAAATCAGAATAACTGCTATTGAGGAGGGAAAGAAGATAAGGCCCCATCAGCAAGGCCATTAACTTGCCTCTACCTCTGTAGCTCAGAAACAGATGTTAATTATCCAACAATACAGGCCTAACAGAAAACAGCTTAATCAATGCTTGGACACTTGCTGATTCCCCATTAATGCTTCCCTTACTACCCAGAAACTTCCCCTCTCCTCATTTTGCTCTTATCTCTCATTCTCCACATCTATTTTAATACTAGAGTCTGTGTTTACCCTTTAAAATTCCTGACTTTTCTGATACTCTCTTTTCTTAGTCTATTTGGGATGTCATAACACAATATATACAAATATAAACTGGGTGGCCCATAACTGAAACACACACACACACACAGGCACCCCATTTATAGACGTCCAAAATCAAACTTGATTTTCATGCTTGTGGGAAGCCTGCTTTCTGGCTCACATGTGGCACCTTTTAGCTGTGTCACCGCATAGAGAAAGGCATTTCTTTTATGAGGGCTATAATATCACTCACTAAGGATTCACTTTATTAATCTAATCACTTTTCAAAAACTCCACCGCCTAAAAATCCAATATTGTTGAAATCAACTCATGGAACCTTTGGAGGACACAAGCATTCAGATCCTCTCCTCCAAGTATAGACAGCTGCATGCAGAATGTTTAGCATTACCAAGGTCATTGTCTACAACAGAGGTCCTTGATATCATTCCTATTGAATTTGTGAGGCAGGATTTTTTTCTGACTCAGGGCCATTCATTTCTTCCTCTCCCCAAAGTCTATAAGATTATTCCTAGCAAACAAGACAAAAGAAAATAAGAATTTCATACATTTACTTGAAAAATTCAATTTAATACTCATTTTATTAAACAAAAGGAGGCTTTTTTGTTTTTTTTTATATCATGTTTTATTCTTGAGACATGAAAACAAGAAGAGACTAAACATATTTTGTGAGACTAAAGACTACTATAATGTAATAGTTTGTTTTCATTATGACATTTGTGATGGACCTAATGCATTGATTGACCTTAAGCCAATGTAAAAATTGTAAAAAACAATTGGTTAGGTTTTATTAATTTATCTTGCATTGGGGGGAGCGTGTATGGACACACAGACTTTCAGGAATTTGTTTTCTTCTTCCACCACTTTGGTCCCAGGAACTAAAATCAGGTTGTTAAGCTTGTGGTGAAAGACTCACTGACAAGATAGACTTTATTCTGAAAAGAGACCGCTAGAGGTAGTCTCTGGAGTCAGAATCAGAGCGAAGAAAAAGAATGAAGTATTTTCCTTTCTGGCCCAGTTTGTAGTGTTGTTAGTCATAACTAACTAAATATAGTGTGTATAGATTAAAGAATGTCTGGCAACAAAGACATATCGTTCCTGGTCAGCTGTTACTAAGGTCTGTCTGGGGGCCAGTTGGTAGGGAGGGCAAGGATTGTTCTGGTTACTTTAGTTTCAGGAAGTGTTCTTTACTCAAATTGCAGGCACTTTACAAAATGGCTTGACCACGGCTAGCAGGCAGCAAGTGTCTTTATTGCATGAGCCACCCCCACCTGAAGCAGAGGGGTACTGAGAACACATTTTGAGCAGCAGGAATTCCAAGTTGTTTGCTGGCTGTGAGCTCAGCCCAAGCAGAAGGAATTGGGTTCAGTCCGCAGTTGACATATTTATTGGAAGGGCAATACAATAAAGCCGTAAATGGTCATTTTGTGAGATAACTCGAAGGTACTGAAAGAACAGTCCAGAGTGACTTGGGCAGCGGTCCAATTCTTTGAGACAGAAAAGTAGAAACTGATATACTGTCGAGTCCCTTCAGGGCTAGAGAAGCAGTGCCAACAGTTTACTTTTGCCTGAAGTAAGATGAAGTAAACACTAATTTCTACAGGGGCCAAGGAAGTAATGTGGATCAGCCTAGTAGCTTGAAGACTGGAATACTGGAAATACTACTCTTTGTCACTAAATTGTATTTTATTACTTTTGTAGACATTTAGATGCAAGAAATTTCACTATCTTATATCTTTGTGAGAGGGAAAATGTCTGACTGTGATGCTATGAATTAAAAACACTACCTTAAGTCAGGAAACTCTTGATGGTGACAGTGGCTACCGCAGCTTCAGGGCTCTGTGTGCTGCAGGCAGTGCTCATACTCTCTGTCCAGAGGCCGCAACCTGAGAATGTGAGCCCCGCTCTTCCAGTCATTTTCAAGAGAAACTAGATAAATTAATATTCACACAGAAAGAAGCTCATGGTTTTTAAGTTACAGTTTCCAATTCAGCTTTTAGGAAGTATTTTTGCCAGAATAGACATTCCTCAATCCAAGAGTTCGGTAATTATTCCAGCATCCTTTGTTCCCAGCCCATGGCAGATTTCCAAGAGGCAGTGAGTGATGTGTGATTTACTTTGCCCTCAACCCTAGAAGATAACTTCCTAGCGAGTTGATAAGCAACTCTTTTTATCTTCCACCTGGAGCTTAACTCATTATTTCTCTTTTGCCCCCTGCCTCGGAAAAATTTCCTCAGTGCCTCATCAGAGAAAGGTGGCAAATATTTATAGTATGAAGAGAGTTTTAATATGCACACATCAAATCGCTGTCTCCCAAACATAACACTTACGTGACAGGAAAGGTCCAATAGACAGACTCGACAATACAATCTGGAAAAGGGTTCCTGTCCCGTAATAGATATTTCAGGGACACTAGAAAACTTCCAATACTGTAATTATGAAGCAAACAGCAAGACTCAGAATATTTACCAGTTCTTTACTTGTGGAAATGAAAGGATAGACAACCAACAAAGAACAAAATACAAAGCAAACAAAACACCCAACGGGTCACATGGGGGGGGGGTGTTTCAGAAAATGTTAAAAATGGTACGGTAAACCTAGGCTGTTTCTAAAGGTCTTTCAGGTATATCTCCAAAGGGATATGAATCATGATAAAAATAGTTCATGATAATCACGTGCAAAGGATGTCTCAGAAAGCTCTTATGCAGCTTCAGCATCTGTTCATGTATATGAGAAATATGCTCAAATTTCAAGTGTCTTTTTAGAAGTTATTGTAAGAAAAGTCCAATGATGGCTAAACACTTTAAGTGTCTTAATGGCACATTGTGAGCATAGGTTACTGAGTGTCATGCTTTCAGAAGTCATTAAGTTTCGTCTTTATTTCCTCTGCTAAGGCATTGCAACTGGTGTATGATTTGTGAGATATTTAATAATTTCCTTTCCCTTATATCCATCCCTCTAATCAAATGAAGAAGCCCTGCTATCATCCATCACATTTGTGGTATTTCTTATAAATCTGATTTTGAATCTCGCACATTCCAGTTATCTATGACTACACACAAACCACCCAAACCTATTGGTTTGACATAAGAACAATAATCCATTTGTAAATTAAATCTGTAGTCATTTGTGGCTTGGAGAGGTGTCTCGTCTCTGCTATTGTACTCTGCCATTGGGTCTCACGGAGACCTAAGGATTCACTTTAAAGTGGCTCCTTTTGAAGCAGCCTCTTAGTCATGAGCTTTGCCAAGCTTCGAAGCAGAGAAAATTGGATTCTTTCTCTCAGGATGCTGTGTTTCCTCACATCCTGATGGCTATGTTCTAAAAGCAAGCCTTCCCACTCTGCTCCCAAGAGCAAACTAGATGAAGAAAATGCTTCACCATTTCTGTTGGTCACATGTTCATAAAGTCTATAAAGATTCAGGCAGAAGAGCCACAGACCCCAGAAGTAGATCAAGTGTAGTTATGTGTGTGTATGTATATATACATATATACACCATACATGTTTACTATATTATCATATATATGCTATATACCATGTGATATATTGTATTTTATATTATATGTCTCTATACATCCCTACTTTTAAATTCTCATCTGCTGCTGATACCTTTTACTATCTCAGCTACTCACGCCCCATTGTCTCTCAGTGCTTGGTTATTTCTCATGTCAGGATCCCAACTATGTTACTGTTGTCTCCTTATTTTGAACTGTCAGAATATACTCCACTAGGTAAATCATAATATTCTTTGTTATTTACAGGAACAATATCTTATTTAATGTCTTTCCTAGCTGCCTTTGGCAAGTAACTAGAATTAGGGGTGTTTTCCCATGTTCACTAAAATATTATCTTTAATATCTTCTTTCTTGGTTAGTGTTACTGTAGTATTTAACACAGAGTATGGATATAACAGTTATTTGTTAAATGGATTAGTTCTGTAAAATTAGAGAGTAGATTATTGAAAAACTGAATCTTTAGTTTTTATGAAGACTTTGAGTCTTCATAGAATAGTACTTTTATCATATGAGCCAGTCACCCTGAGTTGCTTCCCTTATCCTGTTTCTGTATCTGTTAAAAAAAAGTACCTGATATATATGTATATATATACATATATATTTAATATTTATAGTTATAAGCCACCCAGACATACAATAGGGGGATGTTTAAAGGAACACTACATATAAAATCAATTTACACATAAAATGCTATAAACTCTTTTATTTATGGTTTTCGAGACAGGGTTTCTCTGTGTAGCTTTGGTGCCTGTCCTGGAACTAGCTGTTGTAGACCAGACTGGGCTCAAACTCACAGAGATCCACCTGCCTCTGCTTCCCAAGTGCTGGGATTAAAAGCATGTGCCACCACCACTGCCCAGCTATAAACTCATAAATTATTACCAGAAAGCAAATTTTTTCCATGTCACGTGCCCCAGAGGAAAAGATTGTCCTTTAGAGTTGCTGACAAGGCTAAATTCAAGGAGAAATTTTGATTTGTATTGTTTTGTATGCAAAACAATTTGTATTGTTTTTGTTCCTGCTAATACTTTTATTGATTTTCCAGAATTTTTTTCTTATGGAACAAAGCTTCATCCGTGTAATGTATGTGCTGTGCTGGTATCTTAGGAGGCAGGGTGTGTTCTTCTGGTGTAACTCACTTGTCCCAAGTTGCAAGCATTAGTAAGAAAAAACCTTCAGTTTTTCTGGCTCTGAAGAGTGAAGAGAAGTTATCTTACATTTATCACGTGGTTTGCAGAAGAGTGCTCAGCAGGCTCTCCTCCTTGGGCAATAGTCCTTGTGGTGATAGTGCATGCAAAGCCATTCTCTGGCTCTAAAATGATTCTGCCTCATTTCAACGTAAGTAGCTACTTTCATTTTGTGAAAAAGGAGAGTGAGAAAAATGTTTTCTGAGAAATTAATGACCTGAGAGGCTAGGCTAGGGAGGTTTAAGATAAAGTGCAGAGGGGTTTTGTGAAAGGAGGCAGGTAGTTATATGCCTTTCACAGTAAATGGATTAAAAGATGCTGCCTTCATTCCCAGGCAGGCAAAATTCACACAGAAATAAAAAAAAAGAAAAAGAAAAAGAAAGGCTGTCATCTCGGAATGCATAAGAGCATCATAAAGAGACAAAATGTAGTTCAGAAAGAAGGGATCCAAGTGTGGCAGGGAGGATTTTTCCAGCGTGTGTAGGAGGCACTTTTGCAGTTCAGTGAGACAGCTCTAGAAAGAGTGTGAGGTGCAGACATGCTGCAATACTAGGGAGCTATGACGAGAGCAATGCAGAAAAGAGCGAAAGACTCACCTGCAACGTGGATGGGCAGAGGGCAGTGAGTCCGTGAGAAGTTCTGTGCGGGGCTATAAGGTCCTACCTAGAAACTGACTAAGAAGGGCATGAATTTAAAGTGTTGCTAAGTAGAGACCCAAAATCCACTCAACACGAACAAAGTGTGGACTGAGGGTCTGTATTAAGCCTAGAGGAGGCGGCATGGAGAGAAACACTTCTTACTTCTTACAGGGCAGCCTCGTACACATTGTATACAGCGCTTTTATATTGTTGTTTGTGAGCTTAGCCTTTAATGGCTGAGTCATGCCTACAGCCCTTACATAGAGCTCTTAAAGACAAAGACACAGCATAACTACATCCTGATTCGTGTGGCAGGGGAAGTAAAGCAAGCAAGCAGTTTAACAGAAGTAAAAAGCATGCAGTTAGTCTAGGTAGCTCCTCTCTACATTTCTAGACTAGGGTTGGTTACTTTCCCAAGACATTTTACATGGCAGAGGTAGAAAAGCAGGGTCAGTTTCATGTTAAACCAGTAAAAACTCCAGCTGAGGCCAGATGGGAAAACTTTTGCTCTGTCACTAAAGGTACCAAAGAATTCTCAGAAGTAAAGGTGAAAAAAGACTAAAAATAAAGAGAGCCAGACCTTTGAACCATGCTAATCAATCAAACTTGGTCTGGGGCAGAAATTCAAGGCTGTGTTGGATAAAAAGGTAGAGGCTCAAAATTTCAGAAGCTTTGCCTCAGTCCAGGCCTGTATGTAGGGAAAGTTGTATTTATCCACAGTGCTACTGACTTGTTTTTCACTTCCCCTATGCCCAAGTTCCTCCATGCCAAAGTAGGTGAATTGAAGTCATGAGAAACTACTGTACATGAGTATCTGGCAACCTGACATAACTTTTCAGAGTTCGAAGAAACTCTGGCAAGAGTGGTTTCCACATGGAGGCAATAATGCTTGCAAAGTGAATACGGTTTTCCTTGAGATAAACACGAGAGAGCTTTCAAAGGGTCTTTTCTTTTTATAAATTTCATACCTATGGAGAGTGAAAATCACTTTGTGATTCTGATTTCACTAATACATCTTATTCTTATTTTGCATCAATAAGTGATGTTCAAATTCACAAGTATATCATTATATGGCATCTGAAATTCAAAGGATTTAGATTTTCTTTACTAAAGGGAAAATGCTCTACCGTACTTAGTTTCCTTTTCTTGATTCTTCTCAGTATTAATGTTTGCTGCTCTTGTGAATCACTGTTCAAATCAGTAAAAAGTAAGACTCAAATTTATTTCAGTTTCTACAATTATTTGTATCATTTTCTTTTATTGATTAAAATATTTTCTGTATTAATTGATTCATGCAAGTATACTTAGCTTCTCATAGTTGAGACTCCAATAGAAATAAATGTCTAAAATGGTACTTTGTAAGGTCAGCCACAGCCACCAAAATGCAATGGAAGGAAAGTAGGTACAGTGTGTATGTCCCTGTGTGTGTGTGCACGTGTGTGTGTGTGTATAAAAAGAACTGATTTTTGAAATTGTCTTTTGACCTCCACACAAAATTTGTCACATTCATGTGCCTCAATGTAGTTGCAAACCAACAAATACACAGTAACAAAAATATGTATATTTCAATTATCTATCTGAACGAGCTTTTCTAAATAATACATTGTCACAAAATTAAACATACTTGGCACACTGTAAGTGCATAATGTACACTTGAGAGATGGTCTTCCAAAAACTCCTGTGAACAGAGCCCCAGTACAGTTCAAGTCATCCTTCTACAGTGTGAGTTCTCTCTCCAAAGTTTTGCTTTCAGTTTTCGCAGTGAGCTACAATCCAAGCATAGTAAATACAAAACACAGAAAATAAACAACTCATGGTTTTTTTTTTTTTTTTTTTTTTTTTTTTTTGGTTTTTCGAGACAGGGTTTCTCTGTGGTTTTGGAGCCTATCCTGGAACTAGCTCTGTAGACCAGGCTGGTCTCGAACTCACAGAGATCCGCCTGCCTCTGCCTCCCGAGTGCTGGGATTAAAGGCGTGCGCCACCACCGCCCGGCCCAACTCATGGTTTTAAAATGTTCTTGACTCTGTGTAACAGGAAGTCTTGAGAAGCTGGGTTCTCTGATAATCTGCGAATCATTGAGCTGCCCAGTGAGTCTAAACTGTACACGGTAGTTATCTGCTAGCTACTTAGTTACCAGGTGGACTGCCATGGCATTACTTGGGGTCCTGTAGCCCTTACTGTATTTAATAATAATGTCAAAGCACAAGACTAATAAAGCTGAATATTCAGATACAGTAAAGATCTGTAATGCTTTCTTCCAAATGAAGAGTCAAAAATCCATCATTTAGTATATAAAATACATGCTGAAGTTTCTAAAATCAATTGTAAGAATTAATCTTCTATCTGTGATGTGGGGAAAAGAATGAAGAAATACATTGTAGATTCGTTATAGTACTTCAAGCTGCAGAAGTTATGGCCACAGTGAATCGTAAATAATTAAAATTGGAAAGGAAATCAACTTGTGTATTTATGGGA
>NC_022010.1:87797842-87802228 GCF_000317375.1 Microtus ochrogaster
CCTTTCCTGTGCTTTCCCCATAGCATCTTAAAATTATGAATAAGGAAAAATTTTAATTATTGAATAATGAAAAATTATTTTTCTTTAATTTTATTGTTAAGCACACATACATATACCTATAAATACAATCTGTTCAACCATTTTAATGTTGCTTGTGTGTGTGTGTGTGTGTGTATACACATATAAATTATATACACATAATTGTCAATGTACATATACACATGATTTCAGGGCTTGCCACTTGGTATTAGATAGTCAACTAGGTGCTCTCAGCATTCCTCAGTTGTCTACAGTTATTTGTCTATGGGTGGGGCTCTATGAGGTTTCTTCTTTCCATGTCTATTTGTGTTGAACTTCTTCATGTCTTGTTCAGGAAGCTGCATAACTGAGCTAATCTGGGTGAAGCCTTCCTGTGTGGGGCAATATTATACAGGCCACATATTTTCTACATCGTATCAGCAGCCAGCCTCTCAAATCACAATATCAACAGAGATGCTAAAAAGCGTCTTCAGATGGCTGCTCCTGAGTTAAGGACATGCTGCTCCTTTCTTTGCAATTATGTAGATCGCTGAGAAGAGATGTAAATTCCAAGCTAGTGACAGAGCTGCTGAGGTGACTTTAGTCCTGCTACCCTGAAAACAGGAAGCTAATGAATTCCCCCCTCAGTTTACCTTGGGGGATAGAAGGTATTTGGATAATAAATGCGGGTGATCTTCAGGATTTGAATAAACCTTGAGACTCCCTTCAGATATTGCTGAGGGAACTGTGTCTCAATTATTCCCGCGCCTCCATGCTGGTCCAGAGAGGAAAAGATAGTTTCTGTTGGGACATGGGACCCTGGCATTCCTGTCATTTTAAGAGGCATAATCTCACATCAGAATTCCTCATCCTGCAGCTCTTACAATATTTTTTACCCTTCCAAAATTTTTCATTTCCTCTGAAATGTTTCCCGAAGTTTAGGAGAAGCAGTTGTGTTGTAGATATATCCACTGGGGATGAGTCAGTTTGATTGGTTGTTCTGTGCATTTTGACCAATTGTTGTTGGGAGTCATGGGGTGTAGTTACCGACCAGTGTATGTGTGCTATTCATTGGGTTTCCAGATGAGGCAAAAGCCCCCAGGTACAGTCTCGCCAGGCAAGGACCAGTTAGTGGATTTTGGGATAGCACAGAACAATATATTGAATAGAATGTAAGTAATTCAAAATGTACATGTGAGTTTACAAAGATTTTTGAATAATATGCAAATCTACACAAAAATATGAATAAACCTCAGTAGTTGAGAATTATGGTATCAGAGAAGAAGTGACATGTCAAAGATATAACTGGATAACATAAAAAATAAGCATTCAGGGAGAGCTGTGAAATAATTGTTATAGATCAAGAGGTTCAGGATAGTACATGGGAGAGACTGAGATTAAGAGATGATATCAAGTACATACATTACAGCAATCAAGATCTTCTATGTTTTACTCTGTACCAAATTTCCTTCTTAATTGCCTCAGTTCTGTCTTCCTCCACATAGTTAAAATTCTCCAAAGCCAGAGATATCATGAATGGTTGTGTAAAATAATAGGCAGACACAGAGTGATCAGAAGATCTTGTTCCACACACAACAGCTCTCTTGAGATGTTACATTAACTGAGATGTGCTACATTACCATTTGATGTGTTGTTTAAAAATGTTCCAGAGTTTACTGGAGAGATATTACTCTCTTTCACTAATCCTAAATCATACTGATTGAGAGAAAATGCCCCAAGGTTAGGAAATTAATCCTTTATCATATAAAACTTCAAATATATTCTGTGATCATGTTCCAAAACATGCACGTCATCAATAATAATGGATGTCTTTAGATTTTATTGTTGAATTTTATTAAAAGGTAAAAATCATTAATCTACTGTAAGTTTGAGAAACACAATTATTTTTGTTATAAGGAAAGCCTTTGGGAGTGTGGAATGCATAAGAATAATACATTTTTATTTTATTTATTAAAAAATCTTGATTTTTGTTAGGTTTATGATGTTAGAATATGAGTCATCAGTATTTTAGCCCAGATTCTTCACAAATAGTTCTGAGGAAGTTGGGTAAGTAGATAGCTTTTTAGGGCGCATAGATTAGAGTTAGAGTCATGCATAGAAAAGTAAGGTGTGATCAGGGATGACTAGACACTGTCTCTTAAAGCTCTAAGAAGAGAATATTTATTCAGTCCATGCAAAGGTCCCATGCACAAAATCTCATTCTTATTTTTAGGCTACAAAATCATGAGTACTATAGGTTTTGATTTAACAGTATGAAAATCCTATCCATAGGACATGAGAGGTCATACCAATTGCAGCCAACATCTTGAGGCTCTTACAGTTTCCATCTGTGTGAAGCTGATTGTAGCTTTCACAGTTCCAATTCTCCCAGTTGGAATAAACTTGGGACTAGTAGAATTTGAAAATGTTCACAAAGGAAATACATGTAGCTGAACTCAACCTCGTCGGTTCCACTCCTACTCAGTAAAATGTATACAGTCACTTGCTGATGTCCTATTTTCTGCAGTGAGGCTTATTTTGAGGCCATAACTGATATGCCTCATTTTACTTACTCAAGCATCTCATTCTAGGTTGACCACATTCTCACTTTAGAATTTCATTTCATCTAGGTTGTTGAATTGGTGAAATATTTCATATCTTTATCCTAGAAGCTTCAAAAATTTTATGAAAGATTTTCGCACATCATGGTTGCAATTGTTTGTTCACTGTCATTGTTGAACACAGAAACACTGAGAGATACTCTTATGAACTGTGTTCTGAATATCTCGCCAAACTGTCAGGGCGAGTTCTGTACTAATGGGGTAGCTTATTTTGTGTTTGGAGTCTTAGTCCTGTGGCATGAGAATCCGGTATTAAATGAAATAGCTTCAGTTCAGTGGGGAACAGCTACTATTTTCTAGGAGATGGACTCCCCCTTTTTCTTACAAGACCAGGACTTGTACGCTGAGAGAACATATGTGCAGATTCTGTGTGTATGTGAATGAGAACTTTGGATGCAGAAGACAATATATAATAGTGGTTTATTATTTTCAGAACTGTGTATACCAGTTTTTGGGACACAGTGCTAGTTAATAGTTCAAATCATTAACTGCTTGTTATGCAACAGCAACAAGTCTGATCAGCCTTGGAGAGACTCAGTACACTTGGTCCTTGCAGATTCATCTGGTCTACATCCATGGCTTGTTTCTTTAACATTACACAGTGGTGGCTGCTGAGCAAGGGTTGCTGACAAAATGGTTACCCACTGTGCTAGGATTCTTCTGCATTGCACATTTTGTTTGTGCATGTCTTATTGAGATAAATGAAAATATGAAAGTAGTTTAAAACTCTGAAAATAGGATGTTTCCTTTTCAGTATTGTCATTTAGAGCCATTCCTGAAGGGAGTACAGTATTGTGACATTGAATCTGTGGCCAGTACAAACAACAGCATCTGTGTAACTTGAAAGTATGTATTTACTTTTTAGTGGTTTCTAGAACAATCTTCTCAAAGGTCAAGTGAATGACAGAGTTAGCTGAAGTGGAATTTTGGTTGTTTATCATTTAATGTGGTGTAACTTCCAGATCTGCTCAAGCAGTTCCCTGAGTGGTTTGTTTCTGTCACACCTGATTCGTGTCTGCTGTGTGCTATAATGGGTAGCTACAATACACAACCTCTGAACTTTCTGTGATCAGGTCTTCAATCTCTGTTGGGATCCAGTAGCATTATGGTGGCTATTTTGTGCATTACGACTTTTGCTATGGCAAAGCATGTTTAGCCTTGCTCCCTGATCCTAAACTGTGCAGTGATTTCTAGTATGACTTTTCAGAGAGGACACCAAGCCCTTACATCTACCATGGATATTTCTGTCATCAGTTCTGCTAGGTCATATGATCTAAGGGTCAGGGCAACTTGCCCTGATTTTTTATGGTAATATCTCTTGTTTTGAGTTCTGTTAAAACCTCTTACATTCGTAAGCCATTCGATAAATAGATAAAAATTATTTTTGTCAGATATTAAAAACTGCCACAATGTGATCAAAGGTGGTATAAAGTGCAATAATATGTTTGTAGCTTAAACAATATCTCAAGTTTTCTCCCAACTTTTGAGCATTTGTGTATTTCATAATCAGACAAGGTTTCAAATGTCTCTAAATCTTCATGACTTTTTTATTCTGACAATTCAGTCTTACTGCCTACCAAATCCATTCAATATAGCCCCCTCACATCTAAATAAATACTTACCATTGTTTTGAAATGTCTAGATGGTCAAATTCCCTGTGAACAGTATTATTCTATGTCAACAAATTATGTTGACATATGTCAACAAATTATAGTCAATATAGCTTAGCGAAGTGAATGTATATTGC
>NC_022010.1:87802328-87826637 GCF_000317375.1 Microtus ochrogaster
TCCCTGTGAACAGTATTATTCTATGTCAACAAATTATGTTGACATATGTCAACAAATTATAGTCAATATAGCTTAGCGAAGTGAATGTATATTGCTACCCTTTCTATGTAAATGAGAACACTTACCTTCTTTATTGACAGAAAAAGCAGGTAGAACAAACTGGGGTATTATGGGAATGACCTATCAGTCATATTTTAAGTCTCGGAGGGTTATAAACAGTCACTAAAATGGCTTCTAAATTACAACATTTTGTATTCTTAGAATAATAACAACTTCAGTTCATGCTAAGTTCTTCTATTTTCTACAATATGCAAAAGTAAAAAGTTTAATAAGAGGACAAGTCAGCTACTCTGCATATCAATACAATTACCTTATTTAGAGATGAGACTTTATTATCAAATCATTTGGTGGAAATTTTTGAGCATTGTAATGTGGAGATATTTTGTTTATCATTTAACAAATAAAGCTTGCCTGAGGATCAGAGTGAAGAGTGAGCCACACTAATTAGCCATAGAAGCCAGGCAATGATGGCACACACCTTTAATCCCAGCATTTGGGATACAGAGGCAGACAAGATTCCTGTGAGTTCAGTGTCATCTTGGGCTACATACATGAAATTGATCCTCGTCTAAAAGAGAAGCAGAGTTCATAAAAAGGTGATCCCAACAGTTGGGATCACAAGCTTTTAATCCCAGAACTAGGGAGGTGGAGACAGGAATGGTATGGCTGGGCAGAGAGAGGATTATAAAGTGGGAGGAGACAGAAGCTCAGTGCTCTCAGACTGAAGAGGTCTGAGGTAGCAGTCAGTTTGAGGATGCAGTCAGAGGATGCAGTCTGAGGACCAGATCACCCTTTTTGCCTGAGCATTGTCAGAGGTAAGACCTCCCCAGTGGCCGGCCACTCTGCTTCTCTGATACTTTAGCTTTCAACCCCTGATACCTGACTCAGATATTTTCCTACTAAGACTAATTAGAATTTGTGCTACATTGTGGAATTTGTATTTGTTTTCTGGTCTACATAAATGTCCCCTCACAAAGCAGAAGAACTATGGTTTGAGGTCCTTAGGTATCAATGATAAAGGTGTGCCCCAACCCAAAGTAAGTTCTGTGATCATAAGAAGAGGAAAATTGGGCCTGGTTTGATCCAGAGTGAATGCACAAGGTGGAAATAGCCTTGCAAGAAATAGCAGTACCTGGCAGGGCCATTGTATAAGTCTTCTCAAGATAATATGAATGGCAAGCTTGCTTTTCTCCATCAAAAGGAATGGGCTGATTTTGCCACTTGATAAGATTCAGAGATAGCAGGCTGTCGAGTTTCTTAGTATATTCCAGCAAAACCCTCTGCTTCATTTTCGGAGAGTGAAGCTTTGCCTTCTTAGGGCTCTGATTTCATCTCGGAGCCCTGTAAAGCCGTTGTATCAGTCTTTGAAGCCACACCACTGTCGCTGAATTCTAGGACCCAATTTTCATCAGAGTATATCCTTAAGTTTAGGATATTCTGGTCTCTATTCCAAGCATTCCTTGAGTAGATAGGCCGAGGTGAAGTTGTCTTTTTCCTCTCTTTCTCCCAAGGTTTCCAAAGCAATCAGTTAAAAAGCAGCTAAACCCATGTTGTAACTTCTCATCCTGTAAAACGACATGATCCCTAAGATCTAATTTTCTGTCTGTTTTCCCTTCCCATGCACCAAAGGTGAGATTCTGCCCCATTGGGATGGTCTTCAGGGTCCTGCCGCATTTGCCCTTAGCAATCTAGAGCTTGATGCAGCACAGATCTCATTCTAAAGATCTGTTCCAGCAATCCGCTGAGGCGGTGTTTATTTTTGCTGTGGTGTTGAGAAAGCAGGGGCTGATACAAAGAGTCACACAGAGAACAGGAGTGAGGTGTAGGAACAGTAAAGCAGGGGAGGAGGAAACACAAAGCTAAGGATGCATTATTAAGCTGGCAAACAGTATGAGGAACTGCTTCTTGATTCCACTGAACTTTATGAAGTGTTTCATGAAAGGTGCTTTAGAATTATCTGCCTGGGGAATTAAAGAAGGCATTTATCCTCTGGTTCTCATCTCACTTTGGTGAGGGATGGCTTCGGGGTATCAGCTCTCCCACACCTCCTGTCTGCTCACCTTTAAGTGCTGAGAACCTATCTGCAAACATCCCACAGTGTGGCATTAAAAAATCTTGACATCAAGAGAATTGAAACAATGACCTAAACTGGCCCCTGTGTGAAGCATATCAGAGCTGGTGACAGAATGCATCTCTGGAGCAACAACAGGAGTAAGTAGGCCAGGAACTGTTGACTGTGCCGACACAGGTAGTTTTTGATTTAAAGCGCAATAATTAGGTTTAGACATATTACAGATTCAAGTACTTACTTTGAAAATTATTTTGCTTATGAAAAACTCATAATTTTGCCACAATGTACATTTATTCTTAGGCCTTGATTGTAAATGCTGGAAAGAATTTATAGAAATATGCAATTTTCAGGTTCTCAGTATGCAAATAGTGTCAATGATTTTCAAGAGCATTGAGTGTCTCTTTATAATTCTCTTTGTTTCTTCTAGTTTTTCCAGTTACTTTTGTCTATCACTATAATTATCAGTGATTTGTGCCTAAGGTACATTGCACAAGAGTAAAGTATTTCTGCTAACAAATATTTCATAACATTTTTGTTTTAATCAAAGCTCATAAGTGTGGGGAATAAGCAACTCTGAGGGGCTTTGTAGGGATGATGTGATGGCACAGTTAATGAAATTAACCCCAAGTTTGTTCCATAGAGCATCTAACCAATCAGCATGGTTCTTGTTCAGAGCCAGATGCCAACTCACCTTTCTGTCCTGTATCAACCTTTCTAGAACTGATAAGTGGCCAAGTAGGGACTTTTTTTGACTCATTCCAATACACTTCCAAGAAAGTCACACACACACACTTCTAGTGTGATCTAATGAAGATACATTAGTTCTTGAAAGATCTTGTCAAAATTAACCTCTACCAGTTTTATCAATAAAAAGTGTCCACACTTGGACTCCTTGAGGCTATGCCTAGGGACCCACTCATATAGACCTCTCTATTTTCCAATGTTCACCTCAAGGTATGATATACTTCTTTTCCATATGACTACTATCCATAGCTCATAACATACACACGTATACACACATGTGTGGTTTATATGTTATAAAAATACATAGCCTAGATTTATATATCTAACATATCTATATATGTGTATATCTATAGCTATATCTACCTACCTATCATATCTATCATCTATCTATCTATCTATCTATCTATCTATCTATCTATCTATCTATCATCTATCTACTATCTATCATCTATCTATCATCTATCTATCTATCATCTAGTTATCCATCCATCTAGATATCTATCTCCTAACATCTTGCCCAAGCATTCTCAATATTCCCTCAACCTTAAAACTGAGAAAGAAATATGACCCCATAGATGTAAGTTTTTGATCACGGGCCTACATTGACCCTGAAATTCCCTTTGAAACATACCAATATTGGCATTTAAAAGCCCTCTTGCTAGTTACCAACTGCTACAATACTTTATAGCTTTGAAAGAACTTGTAATTCTTATATTGGCCCACCAACTAACTCTAAGTCCTTGTTTTGTGGTTCGAATTGAAAAGTTAGCTGTTCAATTAATCTAGCTACTTGGGAGATTAGGCATGGCAGTGGGAAGCGAACAAGAATAGCCAGGCATTGCCTAGCATCCTATGCCTAGTACACCCTCCTCTCTGAACTAACAAGTGTTGATTTCATTTCAGTTGTTCCTGAGGAATTATAAAAATCAAGTCAACTCATTAGCACCCACAGTCCTTCAAGACTCCCATAACCCCAGTTTCCTAATAGCTATCCAAAAATACATCCATCTAGTTCTAGAAGAGGAATTTTGTATCTGTGATAACATCTAAGGATAGTTCAAGACATAGTGGAGAAATTCAGAGAACAGTTTGCCAAAATTTTAGCAGCAGTGGCTGACTTGGGAACAAACTTGTGGAAAAGGTGGCTGTCTTTGTTATTATCCATTCTAGCATCACTTGTTTACAACTATCTGCTCCTAGTGTTTGGTTCCAGTATTTTCAACCTATGTGTAAAGTTTGTCTCTTCTAAGATCCCATAATTTTCAGGTTCAAATGAGCATCAGAAATTGATTTCAGCAAGTATGATGAGGCTATCTGTAGACAGCAGTTTCTGTACTGTCTGATCCCTTAGCCATTCAGTCATAAATAAACACACAGAAGCTTATATTAGTTATAAACTGTTTGGCCTATTATTCATGTGTATTACTAACTACCTCCTGCAACTTAAATTAGCCCATAATTCTTATGTATGTTTAACCATGTAACTTGGAAACTTTTCTCAGTAAAGCATTCTTATCTTGCTTCCTCTGCTTCTAGATAACGATGCCTTTTCTCTTTCCAGAAGTCTCCTAGTCTGGTTGCCCTGCCTATGCTTCCTGCCTAGCTACTGGCCAAGCAGTATTTTATTAAACTAATATGAGTGACAAATCTTTACATTGTATAAGAGCATTATCTTACAGCAACAACCCATTACCCATTCCTTGGCTTTTACAGCAACTCTTCAGGCATTTCTGTTCCACTTATTCTAATCAGCTGCCTGATCATAGATGCTCCTTGTGGTCCTGTGAAAGACCAGGAACAGTATGTGATATTATTTTTATGATAATATACAGCCTGAAAAAAAATCCAGGATACCTGACTAAACACCCACAGCAGTCCTTACTACTCTGTTGGTGTAAGGGTACTAGAAAAAATAACAAGTCTGAGGGCCACTATATAAATATGATTCACCATGGCCAATGAAACCTAATGAAACATTATAACCTAATGCTACAGGGCCCACATACTCTGTGTATGTATTCTGGCCCCACCATGGAGACAATCACATATTATTCATGTATTGTCCACTCAGTTATGGGTGGTTTAAGATATTTTATTTTGTCTTTGACTTTGGCAAGTTATTGCCCATGACTATCTTATAACTTTTAGTTAGCTGACCAGTGTTACTACCTCCCAAACTTGCATGTATCTTTATAACTGTCAACCATATGATGCTCTCTAACTTTGTTAGTGATTGACCTTGAGTAATGACTGGCCATTAGTTACTAACTGATGTCTACCTTTAACCTTCCAGGTATCCCAAGTGCTATAAATAATAAGCTCTCTTTTGTTCCCATAGTAGCTGCATCACCTTTGGTTAACTCTTTGCTATTTAGATGGTCAGGATTCTCTTTCCTGAAAGAAAATTCTTTCAGGAAATGGGGCAGAATTATTAGAATCCATCCTATTTACCACTAACTTTATTATAATCAGTTAGTTAGAGTAGAAGCAATGCATTAAAAGTGGGAATGTATAATAAATAATACTGCCTATCAAGTGATCTTCAAAGAGGAAAAGTCTCATGGAAGTTACCCAGCTGGCCTACTGTTACTGGCCTTGCTTCTTGTATCCCATTTTTCTCTTTTCATGTCTAATTGTATGGAATGTGCCCCTCTGAAAACATATTGTGTCTCGTTCTTAGAGTCCAGGCTTCACTATTTAACCCTTGTATTCCATTTAGCCTTAATATGAATTCTCCATATGTGGGTAGTTTGTTGCTTTCTCCATGGGCTGTTTTCCCTTGCTTCCTTCTCCTAACTAACTCCTGCCTCATCTGGAACCCACATAAAGGTTGAAGGAAAGAATAAACTCCAAGAGGTTTGCCTCTGATCACCACAGATGTGCCATAGTATATGTGCCTCCATCACACAAACACATGCTCTATAATAATAAAAATAAAGCCACCACCAGAGAAACACTAGATTTGATTTGAGATTATTTTTCCTTCAGAGTTTAGAGGACTGCATTTCCAAGTGTTCAAGTATGAAATAGGAAATACTACCCAATCAAAGTCAGTCCTGATAGCTTATGTCTCATATATCATTATTGACAGTCTCCCTGGAACATTGTCAGCGTTCAATTAACAAATAAGTTTGCCATTTTCATTTCCATTGGTTTATTTTTCAATTTTATATCATGTTATGACTTTTCACCAGAGAAGTTTTTTTATAGAATACATTATGAAAATTGAGTCTGAGATTTCAGGGATTCAAATATGTCCTGTTCTATACAAATTGAGCAATTTATTCTTCTTCAAACATATTATTTATTATCTCACCCCCACAGTGCTATGTCATTGCTAACTTACCTTTGCTTAATTTTCTTTTTTCCTATGGTGAAAGGCTTCTCTGGCTATCTGAAAATTAGAAGGCGGATAATTTTTCTTCTTAGAGTTAGCTGAAAACACCTTTCCTTTCTCCTTCCTACAGCTGAAAGCGTTGTTTTTGACAGATTCATTTCCCTGTTTTACTTCTGGGACCTAATATGATGTAATTCTTAATACCACAATCTAAATCTCTAAATTATAACTTACAGGTGATGAATCACATATGCTTAAAATATACAAATTAAGTTTTCCATATGCATACCATGAGAACATCATTATAGTCAGGGTAATCAACGCATTCATCATTTCCCAAAGTTTTCCTGTGCCTCTTTTGAATATTTCTTTTTTTACTCTCTTCTCCAACTACCAGGCAACCATTTTTCTGCCACTTATCATACACATTGGTCTAAATTTTTTAGAATTACATGCAAAAAGAAAGAGCATCCTCTGAATTGAATTGGTTTTTTTTTTTTTTTTTGGCTACTGTGAGTTACCAGACTATTTTGAGAATCATCCATCTCTTTTTATTGAATGAATAATTGTTTTTTTTTACAACTGAGAGATTTTTTACTTCTATGGACATACAGTAATATTTCTTAGCCATTCAACCATTGGAAAGCATTTTGGCTGCTTCCAATTTTGAGCGATTACAAGTAAAGTTTTTAGGGCTAGTAAGATGGCTCAGAGGGGAAAGGCACTTGCTGCCTGGCCTGGTGACCTGAGTTTGATCTGTGGGACCTACTGCTTAAAAGAAGGAACTCATTCCTAAAAGTCACCCTTTGACCTCCATACACTCACACAATATTATATATATATACATATATATGTATATATATACACATATATATGTATATATATATATTCATATATATACATATATGTATATATGTATATATAGATATAATTAAAAACCTCATAACATGTGTAGGCCCATATTTCTACATGGTATGACAGCCAGGTTCTTAAGCCATAGTTAGCAAATGAGGTGGTCACATAGCCTTCCAGACAGGCTGTCACCGCGATAACAAAGGGTCAGAATGTTGTTATGCTCCTTCTTTAATTTGGAGGATGCCTAAATAGAGATGGTAATTCAGGCCTACATGACAGAGCTAGCATACATATCAGAAAGATGTAACAAAACAGACATGGGTAGATGTAGATGTGACTAAAAGCCATTCACCTGGTTACCTAGAAAACAGAATGCTAATAAATTTCCCCCTCAGTTTACATTTTGGTTTAAAGGCTGTTTGGAGAATAAACAAGAGAAATGTTTTAGGATGTGAACGCAGGATTTCATGAGGGATCAGTGAGAATCTCCCTCTCGATAAAGCCATGTGAGTTGTGTCTTTATTCCCTTGCCTCCACGCTGGTCCAAAGAAATAATTTATGGTTGGGGCTAGCACTGGACACCGACAAACATGACGGGAAATAAGAATATTCCTAGAATTCTTCCTAAGCATCTATTCTTTAGTTTCTCTTGGGTAGAATTTAGCAAGAGCTAGCTAGATCTTATGAAATACATTTCTTAACAAAATTTCTAAATTACTCTACAAGTAGTTTCTACAAGTGCTGTATGGAAGAAACGGTTGTTCCATATCTTTCCCAATATTCATTATGCTAAGATCTTAAACTTTATTCATTTGACAAGCATTTAACAATAAAATAAATGTTCATTCCTATTATTAAGGACATTATTGTTCTCTCCCATTCTATTTCATAGTGCCATTTTAATGAGTGTTTTATTTCACGTGTATGTTTGTGCACCATATATATATGCGGTGCCTCTGGTGGCCAGCAGAGGTCAGTGGATTCCCTGGAAATGGAGTAACAGATTGTGAACTGCCTTGTGGGCAATGTGTATTGAATTCAGGCCCTCAAGAAGAGCAGGTAACATTCTTACCTACTGAGATATTACCTCTTACCTCTCCAGGCTGTCATCTCACTGGATATGCCATTTTTTATTATTGACTTTTAAATGTTCTTTTGATATTGATATTTGAGGTACAATTTTTTTTTATCATTTATATAGGCTTCCAATATTTACTTTCACTCTGACAGGAAATCATGACATGGAGGAGGTGCCCAGGTTAGAGTTTGCCCAGCTTATTTTCAGCCTTGCTTTGGTCCAGTTTTTGCTCACTATGCTCCTTCTCCTACATCTTGGAATGGTAATGTATACCCTGTATCATTATATGTTGGAAGTATGTTATGTGTGTTTTGATTTTGTTTTTACAGAGGATTACAGTAAAGGGAGTTCATGAACTTCAGAAGAGACATTGAATTTAGGCTTTTAAATAAGTTAAAGACTGTTATATGGGGATGTTTGAAATAGGACTTTTGTATTTTTGCATGGCTATCAGCCTTTGGGGATCAGGTAGTGTAATGTGCTTGTTTGAAAAAAAAAATGTCCTCCAAAGGGAATGGTATTATTAGGAGGTATGACTTCTTCCAACAAGTTTATCACTGTAGAGTCAGGCAATGAGGGATTATATATGCTGAAACACGACCCAACTAGACAAACCATTTCATGTTGCTAGTGGGTCACTCTGTAATAACTCTCAGCTCCTTCTCAAGCACCACATATGCCTACATGCCACCATGTTGCACCATGATAATAATCGACTAAACCTTTGAATATATAAGCCACCCAATTGAATGTTTTTCTTTAAAAGAGTTGTGGTCATGGTGTCTCTTCACAGCAATAGGAACCCTAACTAAGACAGTGACATTTAACATCCTAATCACAGTTCTCTACCATTGGTTCCACAAAGACATATCCTTCTCATAATGCAGAATACCTTAATGATAGCTATACCTTGTATGTTAATCAAAAGATAAAAATAAATTTAAAGTATGCATTTATTCTATGTCTATTAGTTATTAAAGTCTCAATAATTTAGTATTTCTCAAAATTCCAGGTCCAAAGTCTCCTCTGATGCCAAAGGTAATCTCTTAGTTGTGCATGTCAGTTGAAAGACAATCAAAATATAAGTTATATATTCCTAATTGAAATCCCAACATTCTCATTACAAAAATAAGGAATAACTCAACATCCAGCAGGGCAATTATTACATTCTCAAGCTCGATATTCAGAATCTGGGCACATGTTATCTTACTATAAGCACTATGACTTTCAAAGTGACTCTTCATCATAAACTTGCTGATTTAAATACGCATATGGTTACCCTTTCATTTTGGTTCAACTAGTTTTCTAAAGCTTTACTTGGCAGAAGTTCCATTTCCCTGGCATCTCTAACTCCCATAGATTGCTTTTAGAGTCCAGCTTTATCCACATTGGTCAATGCATTACATCTCTTAGGAAATTTGGCATTCCCATCCACTGCCTAGACTATTAGACTTTCTTTTGAAGTCATAGTAGAAGTCTTTGAAGTTCTACATGCCCATCCAACTAGAATCATATGAACAATTCCAAGGTCTTCTACCCCCTTGCTTTGTGACTGTAATAGCCTATGGGTAGCAGAGTAGCTGAACCAGTGAAATACTTTGCTATGCGTTCCTCTATAAATAGGGTGTCATTCTGCTCTCTTCTCAAAGCAAAGTGTAGCAAATGAGTTTAGAGTTATTTGCCCTTGAGTGTGTCATAGATGATTATTGGCCACATTCTGAGATTTCCTCAAGACAGCTTTCCTATTATGCTGATGCAAATCCTTGGTTTCCTTTTCAGGGAGCTAATATATTCAGCAATTGTACTGTCCTTGGCTTGGAATTTTACAAACATTTCTCCAGGCAAACTGAGGTTTGTTTGTTTTTACTCTTTCTGCTCTTCTTCTTTCTCCCTTTTCTTGACAAAAAGATTCTGTGTGGCATCTGTACTAGCTTCTCTCATTTAGTTCATCTTTTTAAAACTTAGCTTCCCTCAAGGTCTATGGAAGAGACAAAAAATAGAACTAAAATTTGTTATATTTTGTACAATTCCTAATACACTCTTCCTTTCTGCCTGGAACCTCATGAATACAATTTTTACCAACTGCACTCCTATCAGAATTCTAGTCTTCAAAACTCTCACCAAGAACCATCTATGAAGCTCTGTTTAAAGCATTCCAAGCTATTTCTGGCCCAGTTCTCCAGTTTTTTTTTTTTTTTTTTGAGTCTTTGAACAAGCCAATTTTAAAGCTTCCTGAGCCACATGAATAGGTATGGTCTCAGCAATGACCCACTTTTGGCACCAGTTATCCCTGTTTTTAACTTTCTATCACTTTGACAAAATGCCCGAGAGAAATATTTTTTAAAATAAAGATTTATTTTGGTGCAAGGTTTCACAGATTTCAGCTAGTGATAACTTGGCCCCATACCTGCGGGCTTGTATTGAGGCAGAAGATCATGGAGCAGTGTACATGCTGGAGTAAATCTGTTCATCTCCTGGAAAGCAGGAAGAGGGCAGAACAGAGAAGAGGAGCAGGGGTAGAAGAGAAGGAATGAGGGGGAGGAGTGAGGTAAAGAGGGGAGGGAGGAGATGGGAGGAGAGAAAGATGAAAAGGGAAGATGAAAGAGAATAGGACAAATGGGAAAATGGAGAGCTTTTGGAGATCAGGTATATCGTATCCTTTAAGGGCTCATATTAAGTGAGACATTTCCTTTCATTAGGACCAGTGTCCTAAAAAATATGTGCCTTCCAACAGTACATGCTATTATAAGCCCATCAATATACTAATTCACTGATGACATCAGAGTTTACCAGGTCTACTCTATCTCTTCCTATTAGTCTTACCTCTTCATTTTGCACAGGATAACAAGCCCTTCTATTCATTCATGTTTAGATCCACACGATTACAGTAGGTGTAGAACTATTCATCTTATGTTAAAGTAGACTTTTCTAGTTTATTACATATAAAAAGTTAGTTCATTTCATAAAACTGGGCAAATAATTGTTATAGTGTTATTTTTAGCTTTATATTGTAGTTTATTATGATGTCATTTTAAATTTATTTCTTTCATGCATATGGGTATTTTGCCCGAATGTATATACATAAGCCAATGCACTCTTTTTGCCTGCAGAAGTCATAAGAGAACATAAAATTCTTTGGATAAAGAGTTGGGGGATGGCTGTAAGCCCCCATGTGTGTGGTGGGAACTGAACCTTTGTTTTTGAAAGAGCAACCAGTGCTCTTAACGATGAAACCTTCTCTCTAAGAGAGCCTGACTTTCACCATTTTTTGGATGTTGTTCTTTTTAAGGAGATAAAAAGGAAATTAATTTTAACAATCTTCTTAATTACAATTATTTCCTTTTATTCACAGGAGATGTGTTTTGTATTCCAATATCTCCAATGGTTGCGAGAAATCATAGAATTGAACCTTTTGAATATATTGTGTTTTACTATTTGTTTTGATCATGGACATTAGTAACATTAGCATAGTATTACTTTTTATTTCTATGGGTCAAGAACTTTTTTTCCTTTAACTTGAATAAAGCACTTAATTACTTCTTTCTCATATATCTGAATTGCCAGCATCACTACTCATACAGTTTGGCACATGCAATTGGAGTAAAATAAAGGTTCCTTGAACACACTGTTGCAATAGAACAATACTCAGTCTTATGATGAATTAGTAGCTAGGGATTTATGAATAATGGGATGACCCATGACCCAATTTATAGGGCTCTTTCTAGAATGTCACTTTTAGGTAACATTTAGAAATTCCTAATCTACATCCAGAAATTTCCATGGAATATTTTTAGTTGACTGTGGGTAGTGGATTTTTAAAACTGAACTGGCTTATACTTTGATATCAATTATCTTCTGCATTCTATTTAACCTGGGATCAATTTACTCTTCATTATAAAATTTCTTCAGATGTCAAATGAATCTTATCATTTTCCAAATGTATCCTTTGTAATTTATATATATAAATATATACATAAAAATATATCTATGGATTTCTCCCTAAATTCTTTAGTAGCATCCAACAAAACAGGGTAATGCAAAATTGTAGCTACTTTGATACAGATAATTTTAACTTAAAAACATTTCAAGTAAATGAAGTCAATCTGTTAGTGACCATTTATCTTTAATACATGAGATTTTTGATTTTATGCTCAACCCATTATATACCTTTACAGATTGCAAATTAAAATTAGTATTAAACCAAAATGTTATTTCCTTTATGTTCATCTTATATAATCTAACATAATTAGGGTAATTAGAAAATTGCACTTCATAACTTATGGCAGTTATTTAACTCTGCATTTGACTTTTGTTATCTCTAGTATTTACCCTGTATTCTCCCAACACCTATCAAGAAACATTACCTAATTTTTGTTTCCGAGTTCAAATGATTTAGGAAAATAAGAGAGTGTAATGAAACTAAGTCCTGTGTTCAAAGATATAAACAGATTAACAAATGAAATAAAGGGAGTGGTGACATCAGGGTAAAAATTTAACCAGCTAAATTTCCTATTTATGAAAAGGAATTAAAGTCTAAAGCCGGGTGTGGTGGTGCATGCCTTTAATCCCTGAACTCCAGAAACAGAAGCAGACAGATCTCTGAATTGAGGTCAGCCTGGTCTACAGATGCAGTTTCAGAACAGCTAACCTTCACCAATGAAGGAAACCATGAACAAATGGAAAAATTGTGAAGATGGACTTGAACAGTGGGGTCATGTTCCAGCTCCAGCAAGCAGCAGTTGACAGTCTCAGCCATGTGGTTCTGGCATTAAGGACAGAAGAGAGGAGCTATAGAACATTCCTACACAAATGGTGAAAGCTGCTAAGACCAGGTATGTCAGGGATATGCTTGAATGGAGGCCTAGAGAGATCATTGTGGGAAGCTCTGAAGGCAAAGCCTGCATTACCTTGAGACCCCAAGATGTCAGAGATGCCAGAGCTGTGAGATACCTATTGAGGGAAAGCTGCTAACAGGGATAGAACCAACCCAAAAGAAAGAAGTGTGAAAACTGGAAGGAGTTGGAAATCTAAAGTGTATTGGATATCATACCTGGAGATTCACAGTTTGGAACTTTCCCGGTTGGTGTTTGGTTTGTTTTTTTTTTGTTTTTTTTTTTGGTCCAGTATTTCTTCACTATGCTTTCTTCTCTACATTTTGGAATGTTAGTGTACATACTGTGCCATTATATGTTTTATCTTTGTGATCTGTTTTTTTATTTTGATTTGATAGGGGTTACAGTTAAGAGAGTATATGAGCCCCAGAAGAGACTTAGAACTTTAAAACATTGTTGAGACTGTAATAGACTATGGGAAATTTGGAATTTGAACTAAATGTGTTTTGCCTTATTATATGGTTATAAGCTTATGGGGATCAGGAAGTGAAATGTGGTAGTTTGAATGTAATTGACCCTCATAAAAACAGAGGGAGTGGCACTATTAGGAGGTGTAACTTTTGGAGGTATAATGTTTTTGGAGGAAGTGTGTCACTGTCAGGGAGGACTTTGAGGTCTCATGTATAGTCAAGTCATGACCAGTGTTCAGATCACTGCTTGTTGTCTATGGGAAAAGATGATCAAGTGGTAGGACTCTCAGCTCCTTCTCCAGTACTGTGACTGCCTGCATGCTGCCATATCCCACCATGATGATAATGGACTGAATCTCTGAACTGTAAGCCACCCAACTATTCATTTTTCTTCATAAGAGTTATCATGGTCATTGTGTCTCCTAACAGCAATAGAAGCCCTAACTAGGACAAGATGGTTTTAGAGCCATTTTTGTTTGTGAGATATATAATCTAAATTAAGTCAATAATGATGTCTTATCCATGATAAGCTTGTAACTTAAGCATGATCCATTTTCGTTAAACCTCAATTATTTGAAATTTCCAAGATAAAGATTTATTTTTTCCTTTCAGGATTATGTTTAATTATATACCCTACTCATTTTAGGAGTAACATGTATTAGGCAAGCAGTTAGAAATGTTTTATACCTTCCCTATGTGACGAAAGTCAACCTGACAATGAATTAGCATAAAAAGAATGGGAGGTCTGGGAAGTCTTCGAAAAACACAATTGATTGTGGGGTCAGATTGTTTGAAGGATCTTATTATTCAGGACTGTTGGCATATGATTAGTAAGTGTATTGTGTATTGTTTAAACTACTTAAGTCAGCTGTCGGTTATTGGAACTAAAGGATGAATAATCAAATACAATAATTTGCATAAATGTGTTAAACTTTTAATGGAAGTGTGTTCATGAAAAGAAAACTGTGTGCACATTATGTGAAGGAAAGAAGTAGATGTCAATAAAGATTTGGCATGCCATGGGCTTTGTATTGATCAAACTCTGCAGCTTATTATTCAGAGGTCATCTCACACTATGCATGCCACTAATTTCCCTGCGGAAAGAGAAGGTTAGATCTTTTGTGTTCCCGATCCATATTGAGTAAAGCCAACCAAAAACATCATGTCTTAATCTCAAGAAATTTTAAAAAATATTAACTTATTCACCAAAAATGGAAATAAAACTAAGAATCTTGATTTGAGTTTAGGATTGTGAAATGCACAGATTCGGGAACAACTTGATTATACAAATATTGCTGCTTGGCGGATCTCTGTGAGTTCGAGACCAGCCTGGTCTACAGAGCTAGTTCCAGGACAGGCTCCAAAGCCGCAGAGAAACCCTGTCTCAAAAAACAAAAACAAAAACAAAAAAACAAAAAAAAAAAAAAAAAACAAATATTGCTGCTTTAAGTCAAGAAATTCTAAGAACTGCCGGGTACTAGAAGAAGCAAGGAGCAGAATCTTTTCTTGTTGAAATAGCAGCGGTGGAGCTGCGTCCCCCACACCCGGCCGCCCACATGGCTAGCTTAGCTTATGCCCCGAAATAATTACACGGAAACTGTATTCTTTTAAACACTGCCTGACCCATTAGTTCCAGCCTCTTATTGGCTAGCTCTTACATATTGATCTAACCCATTTCTATTAATCTTTGCAGTCCACAAGCTGGCTTACCAGGAATGATCTTAACCTGTGTCTGTCTGGAGTGGGACACTCATGGCGACTCACTGACTCAGCTTCTTTCTCCCAGCATCCTGTTCTGTTTTCTCCGCCTACCTAAGGGTTGGCCTATGAAATGGGCCTAGGCAGTTTCTTTATTAATAAGAAATCATTCCCACATCATTTTCTAGAACTTTTTGAAGAAATTTCCATAAAACTGACAGCTCAATTTTGAATGACTTATCTCCGGAAGTATATTTCTGGTACTTTAATCCATCGAGTTTTTGTTAATTGGTTATAGCAAGCCCCCCCCCCCCCCCCCCGACAACTCATACAAATGCTTTCTTGTATTTGAAAAAGTGCCATGGGCTTGATCAATTGAATTCTTGGACCATGGGCTTTGATATTTTAAGTGTTATACAAAGAGGACATATAAAAAAATTCATGAAGGTAAAGTAGTAGGTGTTTGGCGTTGCTTCTCTGTGCATGATGAAGATGTGTCCTGCAGAGACTTGGCTGTCCTGTGCAGAAATCTTAGCTGTACTCTTTACTGGACAAGCATTGTATTTGTATGTATAGTATCTTCTGTTTTTGTTTATTTCCCAAACCCATCTAGAGTTTTGTATATTTAGGACACATTTTATATCTTTTCTTATTTTAAGCAAATTCCATAAAACAGTAGTTCAGAGAAATTACAAGTTTATAACTGTCTTGGACAAGTGATGTTTTAATGTTCTGCAATTTTAGTTATGGAAAATGTTTAACCAGAATTTTGATTTTCTTTTCAGTAATAACTAAGCTTACTAATTGCTTTAGAGCTAACAATATCCAGGCACTTATGTCTCTTACTTTTATCCAAAGTAAAAATCTAACGGATACAACTTTTGAAAATTGTTCAATAATATAACCTCTCACTCTCAAATAAACAAAATAAACATCAGAATTCTCATTGGAGCTGTGTTTTGAGTTCAAATGTCAAAAGAAGCCGGCACTCACATTCTGTTCTAATATTCTTTTCTACTCCAACATTTATCTAACTCTTTGGTCCCTGTCTCTCTGCTCCCAAAAGACTATCCTGTATTAGACAATACCAAATTAAAAAAGGGTCTAGTTCTCATTCTCAAAGAGTGTGGTTTTTTTTTTCATGTTCTTATGTAGCTAAAAGTGTGTGTTGAAGTTTAATATGCCTTAGAGAAACAGTGAACTTTGCAGTAATTAATTGAAAAAGTTTGAGATTTACACAGGACATTTTTTAAATATATTTTTTATGTTTTAGAAATGTTTGAAGACTAAATAAACAGAATGTACATTTGCATTCCTATAATCCAAACAAGCTTATACTTGATTTTCAGTTTAGTGCTTAGCCCTTCATAAGCTATGTCTACATAATATTATATGTATTAATTGTTTCTAGCAAAATAGAGACAAAGGTTTGTTTGAGTGTGTGTGTATGTAGACAGACAGATAATTTATTAAGAAAATTTGTTTTTTAAAGATTTCAAGAAAACTTCTGACATAATGTCTGAAATCTAGAGACTGGAATATTTTAGCATGACGTTGGTAAAACCAAGTTCAATGGTTTGAATATTTCAAAGGTCATTGATGTTAGTATAAATTTTGATTCTAAGGAGTGAAAAGGTTGTAGCTATGATAACCAAGCATAAGAAAAGTATGTATCTAAGGTTTTTTAAGAGAGAGAGAGAAAGTGAAAGCTTTTTACCATTTCCTCCATGCTGCCCACCCTTTAATCATAGCACATTGAATGATACATGTGCACATTGAGAGTGGATCATTTCTAAGTCCTTTAAACTGACATGCAAATTTCCTCACAGGTATACTTGAAAACAATATTGGCAGTTCTTCAAGTATTTATCAGTGCATGTAAAATTGACACCTAAAATGATCCACCAGTGTTGGTGGAGATTGCTTGCTTGTGCTACCCAGACCTTAATAATAATACATAAATTACAACACTGCTTGGCCAATAATGTAGGCATATTTTTAGCTAATTCTCACATCTTCAACTAACCCATAATTCTTGTCTGTGTTAGACACGTGACTTAGTGCCTTTTATCAGTGAGGCGTTCTTACCGTGCTTCCTCTGCGTCTGGGTGACCACTACAGACTTAGCCTTTCTTCTTACCAGAATTCTCCTATTCTGGCCACTGTGCCTATACTTCCTGCTTTTCTACTGGCCAATTAGTGTTTTATTAAAACAATACAAAGGATAAAACTTTACAGGGCAAGAGACAATTGTTTCACAATACTTCCTTTTTTTTTTCCTTTCCAAACAAGAAATCTGAATCTAATCTCCTTTGTTTAGCTTTTTTTCCTGACCATATCTATACCAACTCTTAACCAACACTCTAAACAAGACAAACATCCATATTCCCCTCCCCCTTTTTTTGGAATGTGGGTGTATATAGTTTTCTAGGCTACTGATTTCTTGATGATTGAGGACATTGATAATCTTATGGGGACCTAAAGAAAATTTAGGATTATGGTCATGTTCTGACTGGAATATTCTGTGAGGCCTGATCATCTCAGTGGCAGTCTTGAGGCTGTTCTGGATGTAGATGTCAGATGAAACTCTAATTGAGGTCCTCTGAAATGTTTTATTATCAGGACAAACCATCAGCTCCTTTTGGAGGTTTTTCAGGGGTCATCCTTGATCAAACCTGATTTTTCTTAACCCAGAATGGATTCACAGCCACTCATTTCCTGTGAAAACAAAAGCAAAACCTCTTCTCCAAAGTAAAATATCTTTTACCTTAAATATTGAAGTCAAGGCATTTTCAAAATATATATGTTAGATTAATCTAACAGCATTTATAATCAAATGCCTTTTAGCAACTATTGTTCTTTCCTCAGCCATTAAATAATTCAAAGACAACACAATAACACACACTATACAGATTATATGTGTATTTTCCTTCATTACATGATTTTATTTTAAGCTCTGTTTCTTTTATTTTTAATTTTGGTTTTTTGAGATAGGGTTTCTCTGTATAACTTTGGATGTCCTGGAACTCACTCTTTAGTCCAGGCTATCCTTGAACTCACAGAGATCTGCCTGCCTCTGCCTCCCAAGTACTGGGATTAGTGGTGTGTGCCACTATACCCAACTACTCCCTTCCTTCCTTCTTTCCTTTCTCTCTCTCTCTCTCCCTCTCTCTCTCTCTCTCTTTCTGGACTTTATCCTTTTTCTTTTCTCTCCCAAGGCTAACATATTTTTAAACACACTGTAAGCCATTTGGAGGTGTTTTTTTTTTTAAAATAATCCAAATCTATCTTTACTGTATATGTCTCTTTTTCTGACCACATGAGTCTTTAATTTGCTAAGCAATATAGCTAGAATTAAAGCTGTGGTATTGACAGCTGGATCCACCCCTTTCCTTAGTTTTCTTAGAGTCTAGCTTCATGGATGAGGTACTGGTGAGAGCCATGTTTATTGTCACATATCTATGGAGTTTCAAGGTCCCTGCCACCATCAAGAAGCATGGTCTTGGCTCTTCATAAATGCCATTTAAGTGTTTGGTGGTGGGGCATCTTGAAAGAACTGCAAGGGTTTTGCAGATAAACTGAGTCAGGAAGCCTCTCTTAAATGAGATGCACTTGTCTCTATGAAACAGAGCCTACCCAAGAAAATTCTGCTACCAAGAAGCCATGCTTGACTTTATTCTTTTTTGTCTAGAATTACCTCCCAAGCTCTCTCAGGTTTTATGTGGATGTAGTGGTCCACGTTGTCATCATTTTGTTTACAGAGGTTTCTGTCCCACCAGCTCCCTCAGTCATTCAGTCCCAAAGAAACACACAGAGGCCTACCTTAATTATAAACTGGTTGTCTTATTAGCTTAGGCTTCTGATTAACTAACTCTTACATCTTAACCCATAATTCTTGTCTGTGTTAATCACGTGACTTGGTACCTTTTATAAGTTAAACATTCTCATCTTGTTTCCTCTATGTCTGGGTAATGACAGCAGACTAAACCTTTCTTCTTCCCAGAATTCTTCTATATGCCCTGCATATACTTCCTGCCTGGCTACAACCAATAAGTGTTTCACTAAACCAATACAAGTGAAAATTTTTTACAGGGTATAAGACCATTGTCTCACAGTACACCACATAATAAAAACAGCATATTCCCTAGAAAAAATTGCTACAAATAATAGGTAGTAACTAACTTCTTGATTAATTAAATATTTTTCATTGGTTGGTTTTATATAAAAATAGCATAGGGACAGTTGTTAGTTTATTTCTCTTTTGTGCCAAATAGAATTCAGAGGGAGTTAATTCTAACTTCTAAGCCCTGTATTTCCCTACTTAAGTCAGCCATACATTCATGGTAAAATGGAAGGAAATAGAGAGTATGGAGAGTAAATCTGTGACAACCTGACACTCAGAGGCCATATAAATATATTCCATCCTTAGTACTAGTCCCCTATCAAAAGCCACACCCTAGCTGCTCATCAGGACATGGGGCCTTAATGCTCAGAAAACAGTAAAATCATCAGTGTTACCATCTTTTTGACAAGGAAGAACACTTGACAGTATGCAGTGTTTCTCTAACGCCTACATAAGTTTTATGTCATTCTCAAAAGTGTGTTAAAATGACATGTCTTTGTGTCATTACACAATCTTACAATTTGGTGGCAAATTCTTTTATTTTTAATGTTGGATCATTTGAGTGTGAGTCTATGACTACACTAGAACACATTCAGATTAATTGTACATGTGAAAACTTTGGATAATAGGAACTGGTTAACTACACAGACTGAATATGTAAGTAGGTAAATCCCCTTTATTGATATCTTAAATAAAAATCTGGTCATGACACAGATGAATTGTGGAGCTGTATTATTCCTTTCAAAGGATTTCTGTGGTTTTAAGAGTAATGGAAGTGTTAGGATCTTAGAGAAACTTGAATCTTTTTCATCTTAATAAAGTGAATTGAATCTATTCCATCACAATATAATGGTGTTAGCATATGATTTTAGGTGTCATAGAATTTGTAGTAGAAGTGATATTCATGTGCAAAGTGTCTAACACCTACATCTTTGGTTTTTGTGACTTCATAGGGACACACAACAGCATCTCTTTAGATGAGCAGTTCATTGTATATCAATATTAATATTTGCACACTGTGGTGGTTTGGATGAGAATTATCTCCGTAGACTCTCATGTTTAAATGTTTGGTTCTGCTCCCAGTTAGTGGAACTCTTTTGAGAAGGAGCTAGAGTCTTATTGAAGAAACTATATTATTGGGGATGAGTTTTGAAGTTTCTAAAGCTTCCCCCCACCGCTTGCTGCCTACAGATAAGGAGGTAGACTTTCAACTTCTACTCTTGAGCCATGCTTCCTGCCATGATGATCATGGACTACCCCCTGAAACTATAAGCAATCTCCCAATTAAGTACATTCTTTTGTAAGACTTGCCTTGGTTATGGTTGTTTTCACAGTAATAGAACAGTAACTAAGACACATACACTGCATTTTTAATGTTCTATAAATCAAGGTCATAGATTGTTTGAGGGCCCCTCCAAATGCATATGTTGAAGCCTGAAAGCCCAAACTGAGAGTGCTTGGTTGGTGCTTCTGAGAAGTAAATAAATCCTGAGTGTTAGCTACTCATGTTGGCTTTAGTCTCCTTAGGAAACATGGTATGTTTATCACTTTTGTCACTGTTCTGACAAATGGAACTTAATAATGGAAGGACTTGCTTTGACTCCCAGTTTTAAGATATATTCCATTATCATGAAGAATGCATGCTACCAGGAACATGAGGCAGCTGGTCACTACTTTCCCTGTCATAAAGTAGAGACCAGTGAATAGGTTGTAAGCTCAGTCCCTGACTCTCATTTTGTTAAGGACTCTCTGCTCTCACACATCTCTAGTGCGGGTTTTTCCACCTCCTGGCACCCAGCCTAGAACCTTTCTCACAGATGTGCCCCCCCCCAGGTTCATCATCGTCATTGTTATCAATCCTGTTCATCTGACAATCCAACACACCGAGAACAGAATTTTTCTTTCTCTGCATTATGAGATGGAAGAGGATATCCATCTACGAACAGGGTCATAGGCCATCATTAATCATCAGATAGGCTGGTGCCTCCAGTTTGAACATTCTTAGCCTTCATAGCTTGAAGAAATAATACTTTATGATTTAAATTGCCCAGCATATAATATGTTCTTTCAATTGTTCAAACTAACTCAGATACTCAGTATGTCATAAGGGTCTAGGATCCTGGGCAGAGGCCTCTGACATTGGGTATTGCTTTTTGTTGCTGGTTTTATGACAAAAGGTAATAAATGACTTTAGGTGCATATTTCATATTTGTCTCTAAGATGTGACTGCTTAGGCTTTCCCCTGCCCTGAACTCTTACACAGCAATACAAATTTGTACCCCCTAGTGTGTCATTCCACATCTCTGTAGGTAGTTTCTAATATCGATCAATTGGCAGGGCATAATGCTTGGTAAATGATTCTTCCCCTTACTGTTCTTTACAATAGAATTGGAATCACCCATCAATGCTAACTACACATATTCTAGCTCCTGTCAGTTCCTGACTAAGACCTTTATGACATTGTCCAGCCTGCCACAGTCAAGCATGTGTAATTTGTCATGATATTGGCATATCAGAATTACTATGGAGTAATTGTGAACAATTTTCTTGCTTTGGACACTTTCTAAGGATAAATAAACATATGTAGCTATATATATTGCTATATTTTAATATATGGGAATACTAACTAAATGATATATATATATATATTTATTTATTTAAATAGCATATTCAAAACAATTATATAACATACATGAATTGATATCAGTCATATGGGGTCTTGGCTCTTCTTTTTATATTTACAGGATTTTTCATATCTCTCCAGAAAATGCTTAATGACTGAACTTTTTCTCCTTAACAGTAACTTGTGCTAAGAAACCAGAAGCACAGACAGTGATTTTGAGAATCATCATATAAATCAGCATGAAAGGATGCATTGTCCATTGGTAGAGATTTAGTGAATAACATCTCCATAAAAACATTTAGTTTTATTTGAGGCTTAATGTCTTTAGTAAGTCTGTGTGGCTGGTGAGTCCCAGGTGCTAGAATTGGGCCCCTGGAGAACACCCATGAGGATGAGGGGGGTTTGGCTGCCTCTGTGATCACACCTGCTCCAGCTTTGCCGGTTACTTGCTCTGAGTACTTAATTTTGTCCTCAAGTTCCTTTGATTATTAGGAATCATCATGCTTGAAAAGCCAGTTCTGCTACTCCTCCACAGAGTGAGGGAGGGAAATGGCACATTTTGCAAATTTCAGTGCTTTTGAAAGGAATAATGAAAAGGAGGTGGTGCCGCTTCAGAAGGCGGGCTACAGATGGAACAAAAGGTTAACTCCAATTTCTGCTGAAAATAGAAAGTAAAAATAGTAATGATGATCTATAAAAGAGTGGAAAACACTTCAAAGTAAAGCTATTCATTTAGAATCAGCAACTTCTTTTAAAATAGCCTTTGGTTGTTTAAAGGGTTTTATTTTACAAATTGGCAATCAGTAGGCCCGTCCGACAACTGGTTCATTGTGTCTTTTCTGCCAACTGTTAGCATCTGTATTCCTTTGGATCATCTGAGGATCCTCAATGTTTTGGGGTAGTTTTTCTGAGGAGAAAAAAATGTTCCAAATTTCTCTCCAATGTTTGCTTTAAAAAAAACTTAAAACTCTGTCTGTATTAAGTGGTTTTCTGTGTTATCTATGTGGTTGCTCCCCACCTTCTCTACCACTGTAAGTGAGAATCTTCTTACTTTTAGATATCAGACTTTTTGTCTGCCAAGGACCTCACTCAATAAAAAAAGGATATATATATATATATATATAATCTGTGTGTGTAGAAAGAAAAATATACAAATGCATATATATTATGTATGTATACAACCTTTGTATATTATATATATACACACCTGCAGATAAGAAGCTGTTTTTCTTAGAGTCTTCTGAAGAATGTGGAAGCGGTGTTTGGAGGGAAATGCAAGTGAAATTCAGGAATCCATTCCGAGTATTTCATATGTGTGCCTTTGAATAGCAGTTGAACAATCTGAGAAGATGGGTGTTAGTTAATTCATGTCAAGCCAAAACTCCAGTCTGTGATCAGTGATGAATAGCTTCAGATCCTCTTGAATTAGAAAGAAGAAAAAACAGCAGCAGCAGCAACACCCCCCCCCCCAAGTTCTCTGCTTGTTAGAAAGAATGACAAGGATTGGAACTGTATGAAAGAAACCAGGAATGACATAAATGTTATATTAAATCTGGTAATTTACACTTGATAAAATTTCTTCTGTTATGACCAAGATGTTTGTTTAAAACCATGCTGAGAAGCAGTTTCTTAAGTATTCCAGGCAACAGTCTGATGACAGGCGCTTGGACATCTAGTGCTCACAATTATGATGGCATGGCAAATATAAAACATTGCTTAAAGCAACCTCTTTTATTAATAAAATACCCTAGGTGAAGATTTTTTTGTTTGTGGACTCTTTGAACAAATAATACCATAGCCTACATGAGACAAGAATATAAATCAAGTGCTTTATATGTGTGACAGACCCTTTAGAACAGGACACTCATAATCACATTTTGAAGTATAGATATTGAAATCCCTGGTGTGGATGAATTGTTGTTTACAAAGATACTGCATTTTGAATAATTTTATTGTGGCAGATAGTGCAAGTCTTTCTCTAGTCTATTCCCTGGATTTTTGTTCATAGATTACAACCACTTCCCACTTTGCTTTGTGACTATGACAGAGTTTTCTCCAATAAAGTATAAGCACCCATGCCATTTACAGATTCCAAATGTGTTCTAGATAACCTCATTTGAGCTCTTTTTTTTCTTTTGCTGGAAAGGAAGTTTGAAGGTGGAGAAGGTAGGAGACAGTGTGCTCACTGAAGATGAGAAAGTGACTGTCTAAAATAAGGGAACATTCTGGGAGGGATATTCGTTTGGGCTGGAAAGAAGACTTAGTGGGTGAAGATGCTTACCTCCAGAGGATTCAGACTTGATGATCAAAATTTGGTCCCCAGAACTCACTTAACCTGGGAAAGACAGAACCAACATCATATAGTCATCTTTTCATCCATGATTCCCATGCCATACATGCCCCTTATTATAACAATAT
>NC_022010.1:87826737-87842396 GCF_000317375.1 Microtus ochrogaster
ATTAAATTTAAAAACAGAAGCATAGTACATATTTGGTTTGCCATGTTATTTAGATGCTAAGTGAAAAAAATCCTTTTGGCTGTGCTGGATTTTTCTCCTTATAGGATTTCATACAAATTTTATTTCATGTTATAAATATAATCCAGGTATTCACTTATTGCTACAGTAAAAGATCTGCCTGACATTAGTTCATCTGCTCTCTGTGCATAGATGTGATCTTTGTACTTTGTCTTGGATGTAGCCTGCTAACTAAGGTATCTTCAAGATTAGGGGCAAACTATTTACTCTTTTTTGTGTAGCATGGAGCACATTTTTATGTGGACGTGTTTTAAATGCTTTAAGTACCAAGTATTTTGCAGCACATTGAAAGAATTAATTTTTATGCAAGTACAATGCTCCACATTATAGTACTTCATAGAGATGTGAATGAAGACATTAAAATCTTCTTTAAAACTGGATGAAGCTGGTAGAAAAATTGGAGCTGGGCTAAGAAACGGAATGGTTAGACTAGAGCTCCTCTTCTATCATCCGTCTGTCTCATTCACCTCCTTCCACTGGATCCTTTTAGTAAAGCTCCCATTTCCTCCAAACAGCTGGTAGTCTTGTCCCCTAATGATATACAACACATTACAAAATGCGACTAATCTAAAAATTCTATTCTGTAAAGATAAGCATATGGTTTAGAAGATGAAAAATGCTGACTATGTGATTACTTTCCAGTCTGCTTGGATTGTACAGGATCATTAAGCCATTCATGATTCTTTCTGTGGACTTAATTTGGGGACTGGGTACAGGGAGATGAGGAAAGCAGAGAACTGGGTAACATTTATTTGGCAGACAAAGGGTTTGAATCCTGTCGTTCTACATCTTTCTCATCTCAATTGATCATCCAAATTTTTAGTGACCTTCCAGGTCATTATGGAACATGATTATCTCTGAATCTTAAAACAAACAGACATACAAAAAACTCTTGCAATTTTGTAGTTCCTTTACTATTTCAAGAAGTATATTTTGTCCTTGGTATAATCTTGAGAAGGAACTAAAACTTGTCTGAAATCCCTTCCACAACGCTTATTCGTCATATGATAACAAAATGCTCCTCAATTTATTAAAAAAAAAACTAATGACATTCTATGTTAAGAGTATAGTCCCAATTGTGTGTAAGAGTGCAGACTAAATCCTTTGCATGGGGACTCCTGTGTTGCAGGTGCCATTTGTTCAGCAAGTAATTTAATATATAACAGGAAACAAAAATAGGTAAGAGGAATCCTCGGTAGGGTTAAGTAACTTGTTTAATAAAATACAAAAAAGAACCCCTCTAACTTTTTATTCAAGGAAGTAAAGTGTTTAGAAGGGAAATGATTAAGTGTAGGGAGTCCCAGGGACCTACTTCTGTCTCACAGCAGCACAGATTTAATTCACAGTAGTTTTACACGCACAGCAAGTACAAGAACATGGTTTTGATCTAAGTGAGCCAACTGGATTTTCATAATGAATTCATAAATTCGTGTTCCAAGATTAAAACTTGCAGAGTCCTTCTGTGTTCACAAACTTTTTTTTCCTATTTGTTGGAGGCTTGAATTGTTAAAGTTAGTCACATTGTTTACTTTTCTCAGAAACCAAGGCTTTGCTTTTCATAAACAAGTAAAACTGAAGCAAACATGAAATCCATGACTAGGGTAAATGTGAAATTTAACTTGGCATACTGTAAGTTTGAAAGTTCAAAATTTGTCTTTAACGTTAGAGAGTTTTCTGAAATTCCATAATAAATTCAGTCTCAGTTTCCATTTTTCACTAAAAATAATGGCGATTCTGCTAGCATTTATCGAGAAACTGTAGAATTAGTTTCATGAAAAAGAATTTGTTGACCCAGGCACTGGTGGCACACACCTTTAACCCCAGTACTCATAGACTGGAGCCAGGCAGATCTCTGACTTAGAACCCAGCCTGGTCTACAGAATGAGTTCCTGGACAGCCAGGACTACACAGAGAAAGCCTGTCTTAAAATAAGCAAGCAAAGAAACAAACAAGCAAAAGAAAAAAACCAAACACAAAGAATTTGTTTTAACCCTACTAGGGAGCTTAGAAAAACCTCACTAAACATGAGTTTGTACCTTTAGGAGTTTATAACCCATAAGACTAAATGATAAAAATAATAAATATTATTGGTGCTGAAAAAACAGTAAAAACAATAGCACAAGAAATAGACTCAGAATCTCAGCCTCCGTTTTTCCCCCTTAATACTTCTTATGAGAAAAGACTTCATTTTGTTGTTCTAAAGTGAAATTCTAAAGTAAATTCTTATTTTAGAGTAAATTCATATTTTTGGATTAAATGGGAGAAAATGAATTACTCAGAAGACAAGCTATTTGGGCTGACTGCCTGTTAGCATTTACTTTCTGCATATGAACCGTCCAGTGGAACAGTCCTCACCACGCTTGGTTGTGGGCTGACTGCCTGTTAACACTTAATTTCTACATATGAACTGTCCGGGGGAACAGTCCTTACCACGCTTGGTTGTGGGCTGACTGCCTGTTAACACTTAATTTCTACATATGAACTATCCGGGGGAACAGTCCTCACCACGCTTGGTTGTGGGCTGACCGCCTATTAGGATTTACTTTCTGCAAATGAACTGTTCAGAGGAACAGTCCTCATCATGCTTGGTTGTCTGTTAACACAGTAGAAGGCAGTTAACCTGTAGAGTTAAACTCTGGATTGTGGAACCCATTTCTTCATTTGATTCGCTTGACATCCAAATCAAACAAAGAGGCAGTTGCTGAGTTGTTCATTTCAATATTTCTTACCATTGTTTTGTATGAGAGCTAAATGTTGGCATGACTTTCTCCCCTTCATTCTTTAGAAAAAGAGAAACCATGAGAAATCTAATAAACATATTGTATCTCCCACTTGGGAGACTTTTTGGTGACTTGATCAGTTCATATTGTGTTTTGAACTAAAAATTAAAAGCAGTGAATTTATTCTACTTACTTTAAAAATGCACTTGCATCTGATGTTCTCCACTGTTTTTCCTTTATAAATTCAATTTTACAAACTTGTAACGTGCCAAAGCACACACAGAGGGAAATTATGTCATACAAATACAATAATAACACTGACAAGTTATATTTGAGTACATCTACCTGATGATAGCTGGGCCATCATTGTCAAGTACTTCAAGATACTCTTTGGACACATGGGTTACTTTTTCAAAGTGGTAACAAAAATACTAAAAACTTAAAATTTTCTGTGCCTGCAGATATTTATACCTTAAATTTTTCTTTCAGACTAACTTCAAGCTTCCATAAATAATAATTAAGTAGCCGACAGTAGACTGCTTTGTGTTTTTCTTTTCTTTTTTAATCCACTGGATTTCTAGTCTCATGAAGAAATGAGATCTAGACCAGCCTAGCTCACATACAAAAGTATTCAGGAAAGTTCAAAAAATGTTAATTGTGATTTCAGTGAGGCGGAACATAATTATGGGACTATTTTTACTTTTAGTAAAATCAAAGGAAGAATGTAATTTTAAAAGATGTCTCTAGGATAATCTTTTAGTCTATTTAATTACTGAAAAGACAAAAAGAAAACGCGAATGAGTGTTCCCATCTTATCAATAGGCAATTTTGCTCTTAACTATTGAAACCAAGTTTCACTTTTTATACATTCCTTTTTGGCTTTAGAAAATTTTAGGACACTGACTAAAAGCAAACCAAAACAAAGAATAAGAGATGCTCATGCAGGTTCCCAAACAGTCTTCTGTATGTTTCTATCTGGTTGTCTTGGTGTCTTAATTGTTTTTTAAGTTTTTCTGCTCTATTTTTTAAAAAATTTATTTATTATGTATACAGTGCTCTGCCTGCATGCCAGAAGAGGGCACCAGATTTCATTACAGATGGTTGTGAGCCACCATGTGATTGCTGAGAATTAAACTCAGAACCTCTAGGAAGAGCAGCCAGTGCTCTTAACAACTGAGCCATCTCTCCAGCCCTTTCAGATCTATGTGAAAAATTTTTTCTTTTATATTTTGAGAACAAAATATAATCGCACCATTTTCCATTCCCTTTGCTACTTCCAAAATCCCCATTATACACCCCCTCTGCTCTCATTCAAACTAATAGCTTCTTTTTTCATTTATTACTGTTACATTAATTGTTGTTACATATATACATATATATTCTTAAATACATAAACTCACCCAGTTCAGTCCATATAATGTTGCTCATATATATCTTTTCAGGGCCTACCATTTACTATTAAATAATTAGTTGGTGTACTCTTCCCTGGAGAAGACATTATCTCCTGCTCTTAGCCTTTCTTAGAGACCTGTAGTTCCTTGTACTGGACTGAGTTCTGAGCTTTATGCTGTCCAGTTTGGCATATCTATTGTTGCTGTCTGTATCCTGCTCATTTGGACACTTTATAGGTGCAGCTACTAACATCACTAGGAGATGCTATCTCCCAGCAATGGTGCTCTGGTTCTTACAGTCTTTGTTTCTTTTTTTTCAGAGTGTCCATTGAGTTTTAGACATCGACTTGTTTTGCAGATCTATCAAAGGGGACTGGTTCTACAACTCTGAGTTTGATGGGCTGTGGTTTACTATAATGGTCTCTATTGCAAAGAGAACTTTCCTTATCTAGTTTAGTCTTTCTCTTCCCAATAATCCACAAACCCTTTCTTTTATCAATATTTTTCACCTTCCTTCCTTCCTTCCTTCCTTCCTTCCTTCCTTCCTTCCTTCCTTCCTTCCTTCCTTCCTTCCTCCCTCCCTCCCTCCTTTCTTTCCTTCCTTCCTTCCTTCCCTCCTTCCTTCCTTCCTTCCTTCCTCCCTCCCTCCCTCCCTCCCTCCCTCCTTCCTTCTTCCCCATTTCTCTTTTCCCTCATATTTGCAACAAGCTATAATGAACCATCATAATTCAGTTAATTTTTTCTTCATTGTATCCAAATATTTTTGTTTTTGTTTTCAGACACAGGGCTTCTCTGTGTAACATTGGAGCCTGTCTTTGAACTTGCTCTGTAGCCTGTTGGAAGGAGGGTGCCTCTTGTTGGTTCCTGTCCACCTGGCTACCTTAGACCAAAAATAATCATACAGAAACTGTACTAATTGAATCACTACTTGGCCCATTAGCTCTAGCTTCTTATTGGCTAGCTCTTATATTAATTTAACACATCTCTATTAATCTTTGCATTACCACAAGGCCGTGGCCTACCTGCAAAGTTTCAGCATGTCTAACTCTGGCATCTCCTTGGCGTCTCTTTCATTCTGCTTCCTTTTTCCCAGCATTCACTCTAGTTTTCCCCACCTAGCTCTGTTCTTTTGCCCTATCACAGGCCAAGACAGTTTCTTTATTCATTAACAAATAAAAGCAACACATAGACAGAAGGACCTCCCATACCAGTAGCCCAGGCTGGCCTCAAACTCACAAAGATCTGTCTCCCAAGTGCTTGGATTAAAAGCATGTGCCAGCACCACCCAGCCATGTCTAATTTTTTTATAGACACAATTCATACCAAAAAAAATCTGTCTAACTGCCACTATAATTAGCAATAGTAGAAAGAGCCATTTCTGTGTCATGAATCCACTTTTCTAGGGGGAAGTTCTTCAAATTGTTTTATCATATTGAGGGTGCTTGTTGGTTCTTGGATGCTCAGAGACCTGAAATAATCACGCAGAAATAATATTATTTAAATCACTGCTTGGCCCATTAGCTTTAGCTTCTTTTTGGCTGACTTTTATATCTTAATTTAACCCATCTCCATTAATCTATGTATTGCCATGTGGATGTGGCTTACTGTTCCAGCATCTGTGTCTGGTGGGGCTGCATGGCTTCTCTCTGTCTCCATCTCCTTTCTCCCAGCATTCAGTTTAGTTTTCCCTACCTTCCTAAGTTCTGCCCTATCAACAGGCTAAGGCAGTTTCTTTATTCACCAATGCTATTCACAGAATATAGAGGGGGATCCCACATCATTGTTTTTAAAAGATTCTTTTTATTCTTCTTTCATCATGTGAACTAATAATAAAGTCTGAAGAGGGAATGGACCTTTTATTTTCATCTTATATCAAAAACATACAGTAAAATGCAGTTTCATTTCTCCATGTAATTCAGCTAATAAGTAAAATATTAGTACCAGAAAGTTAAAGATTATAGTGAATAATTAGCTTTAAGAATTCTGTTTAATTCAATTTCCTGTCTCAGTATATTTAGTAAGGCATAGTTTAAACTGGTACAAACATAAAAGCTAAAACAAAAATAAATCCCAAGTGTGGATAGTAAAATAAAAAATAAACAGACAAGCCGGGCGGTGGTGGCACACGCCTTTAATCCCAGCACTCGGGAGGCAGAGGCAGGCACATCTCTGTGAGTTCGAGACCAGCCTGGTCTACAGAGCTAGTTCCAGGACAAGCTCCAAAGCCACAGAGAAACCCTGTTTCGAAAAACCAAAAAATAAATAAATAAATAAATAAACAGACAAACAAATAAAAATCTGCTCATATCCATGACTGTAGTGAGCAACAGTCAGAAAGGGGTGATGAGTCACTTGCCTTAAATTGTTACTTACATCTTGATTTTACCTACTGTATTTACCCGTCTGTAAGATGGACGGGCCAAAGTAACAATGCATACTCTTCATAAATCCTAGAGCTGGTTGTGCTACTTTTTTTGTTCCCCATTTGCCTTCACTTTGTCAACTTTGTTGTCAGGCATGAAGCAGCTATGTTAGATCAAAGAAAAATGGAAGTTTTACTTCAGTTCAAAAAATTTCTTTGGAGACAAATTATAAATTATTCCCCATACATGAAATGGATATAGTTTTCAACTATGACTTATTTCAGCTGTATTATAAGATAACTAATGACCTTTAAGACTTAAAAAATGGTTTTAGTGTTCCATCAAATCGATATTTTATACATTATATAGCACATGATTTTCACATGTCTGTGGATGTGGAAAAAGTATATATTGTGTCTTATTTATATGCACATTTATGAAAAATTTCTGACAGTTACTATCAGGGCCATTTTAAATATTGACATGGTAGCTACATTGTACGCTCATTTTCTTGCTAGGCACCAGATGCTCTGTCTCTCCTATGAGCTTTGCTGTCCATGGTCCTTCTTCCAGAACTTTCTTCTTTTCATGATTTTGCAGGATCTGTCACCATATCCCCCATGTCTTTGTTTAAAAGTCATCTTCCTAGGAAGTACCAATTCTACCCTAATTTCAGATTTTATTTTAAGAAATTATTGTTATGTAGAGAATGTTTTCTATAGCCTTACATACTTTTTGTAAAAAGACAAATGTGTTGGAGACAGGCATAAACATCCTAAAACATTAAAATTGTCATACAATCTGTCTAAGTATCAAATCTCAGATATTATTCTCCTTACTTTGTTGTTGCTTTTGTGAAATTTATCCGTTTGCATTTCAAAACAAAATCACCTGGGTCCGAGGATGAAATTCTATTCTTTATGCTTCTGTCTTCTGAAAGTTGATGTCACGAGGGTTTTGTGTATGCTAGGTAAAGACTGAACTACATTCCATGTCCTAAATTTTTATTAGTATACATTGATTTTTGTCAGTTCTAACAGTATACCTGTTATTTACAGCTTTCTTAGGTGTTATTAGGACTAATAGCAAAGCACTATGTATCATGATGTCATCTAGGCTTTTTTATCAGCATATAAAAATAATAGTACATTTGATAGTTTCAGTCACACATATTATTCTCTATTCAAACATGACTGATAGGAGCTAATTTCTGTGTAGGTATTGCCTTTGTCTAAAGTCATCCCATGCAATATTATGCAGTATGTGTTATGTGAATCCCAATTAACACCCAGCTAGCAGTTCTTCAACTTTACCCATTTCTACCATGGCATGGAGTGATTTTGAAAATCCCCATGGAGAGAATTGCAAACTAGTTTTAGGTGTAAAAGCATTTATTTAGTTACACAATCAATACAGTTTTGAGAGTTGTCTAAACAAGGTGTACTTGAACATTTTTTCTGGGTGTAATTGTCAAGAAAACTTGAAATTGGTAATTAGGGAATAGCAAAGGGTATCCCCATGGGAGTCAATCAGGTAGTAACAAGCTTAAACTTTATTACACAACTTAAGTACTTAATAATATCTTCTAGTTAAAGGGACTTCACAAAATGTAAAAATTAAAAATAAAATTTTCAAAGACTGTATTGTGGGAGGCCACAGTAACTCCATTCTATCTTGACATAAGGTCAGAGAATTCAAATTTGTTCTTGCTTCTCAAGGCTAAGTAAGAAGATGTGTAGGAGGGTCTTCTTTCTATGTGTTGCTTTCATTGGTTGAATAAAGAAAACTGCCTTGGCTTTTGATAGGGCAGCCCTTAGATGGGCATGGTAGACAGAACAGAATTCTGGGAGGAAGAAGACAGTGTGGCAGATGCCATGGCTCTCTTCTCCAAGATGGACGCTGGTTAGACTCACGCCAGTAAGCCGCAGTCAAGTGGAGATATACATTAATGGAGATGGGTTGAACAGATGCTTTGTCCCTTTCTTTCTTAATCCTCACTCCCCACTTTAGGTACTGTTCAACATGCTGACTAGTCCCAACACTATATCTTGATAAACTCCACAAAATTTGTGTGGATGAGAAAAAAAAATCTATTGTATAACACCATCTAACGTTTTATATTGTTTTTCTTATCTTAGTAAATTAGCAAAGAAAATGTGTTGTCTAAAATTTTTCTCCTACAGGGGAATACTTTGTTGTGCACCATTGCAAAAAGTCTTGTTTACCATTCTATCATTATGCAGAATTCAGCATTTACGTTTTGGTGACAAGAGCTAGTAGTTGTGGTCATTCACTGGCATTCAAAAATAATGACCACGATAATAACCTCTATAATAACAATTAGCTTTCTGTGAGCACTTGTGCACCATACCTGTGTTCACTGATTTCAATATATGACTTCAATACTTGGATGTTATTATCATATTTATGTGAAAGATGAAAAGAGTGTCATATTAGCCAGAAAAGTGAATTAAGCTCACCTATTTTATTTTAGAATTCTGAATCTTCATAATAGAATCTTACCAGCGCAACTAAAGCAGATGGGCATTTTTTTTCTCCTCACCATTTGTTTTCTGTACGGTTTGGAGAATTCTCTTGATTGCAAATCTCACACTTCCAAAGATTTTAGTTGGATCTTATGTGGCCCATACATGCTCAAAGAATTTAATGCAATTATTGACTTATTGTTAGATTCTTTATAAATCATTAAGAGCATACTTGGTTTTGTGTATATGAAGACTTGTATTCCTCTTTTTCATCTTTTTCTATTTGCTGGCTCAGGAATAATGATGCATCACTGCTTTGTTTAGGAACTGATGTGCACTCTAGCACTGTAGCATTACCTAGCATGCATGGGGCTCCGAGTTTCATTTAAATATAGGACAAAACAGTGAAAAGGAATTAATCTAGAATGTCCTTTAAAGCATTCCTTATATTGTTCATACCTTATAACCTTGGTGAAACCCTGCTGGGCTTATTATGTTTGGAATAATTATGGACCCTTTGATCTAGGCACTGACATTTTAAAATGTTTTGAGCAAGTTATATTACCACCGCACCTTCAGCTTTCTTCTGTGTACAATGGATATACTTTCATGTTTTCTAATGCTGTGATGCTTATTAAATGAACAAGCGAAAATGTGTGTGGAGATTATAAGGCTGACAATAGTTTGCAGGAGACACAGTAATGGGAATAACATGGTGCCAAACAGCAACAGAATACTAAGAATGACAGTCTGGGTAACCCCCAAGATTCTTCTCTTTTAAATACATAGTTTAAAAATTGGTACATGATTACTGTTTAAACAACATGAAAATGGTATACATAAAGTAGCAGTAAAGTAGTATATATAAGCATGTATATATATATATACATATATATATATTTTTTCATCTCGATTCCATTGTTGTGATAACGTGTTACTACAATAAACAGCAGGAGAGAGACAGAGGAGATGGAGGAAGGGATTGAGAGGTGTGGAGAGAGGGGAAACTGTGGCTGGGATGTAATATATCAGGGAAGAATTTTTAAAAATGAAGAGAGTAAGGTTTCTTTTAGCATATAAATTTAAGTTTTTTTGTCGATTATTTCAGGGAAATTAATGGAAGAACTTCAGCCAGTATGTCACAATACATCCATAGAAAAAAGCTGAGAAAAATTAATGAGAAATGAAGCATGCATGCTTCATTCTCAGCTTTGTGTATTCTTTTATAGTCCATGCCCAAAGGATGGGAATGTTACTGCCCACCATAAATGTGTATCTTCCCACATCAATTAAGACAATCAAACTCTCCTTCACACAAGTAACAGTACACAGACTGAGCATGTGTACTTGTAAATTTATGAATGTGTATCATTCATTAAAAAGATGCCACTAATTTGAAACAAAGCAAGGAGGGACACGGGAGGGCTGGGAGGGAAGGAGAGAAGGCAGTCAGAAGATTTGTAGTTACATTATAATCTCAAAAAATAAGAGAAAAAACTAAAAATTATAAAAGCAAAAATAAACAAACAAAAATCCCAATCCCCACAGATATGCCCTGAATTCAACTTATTATGAATTCTCCATTAAGAAAGTACTTTCGTTCAGCTGATAATTAATCTAATCATCATACACAGTATACTGAACACACTGGGATAATTAACATATTTGTTATCTCAAACATTTACGATTAGTTTTTGGCAAGATCATTGAAACTTTGAAATATCCATTGTTGACTGTTGTCACTGTGACACTGATAAATGCTAGACTTTGTTCTTCATAATGAAACTTCTCACCCTTTCACAAATCTCTCTCCCTGTTCCTCTCCCTCAATCTGCCCTGTTTCCACTGATAACAGTACTGTTTGTGTTAAGGCTTCACCCCAGCACATGGCATCCACATATGCAAAAAGTCTGGGATGCTTGGGTGGAATGTTCCATCCCAAGACCCCTCCCATGGAGTTGCCTCAGTCCAGACTCCATGTCTGAGAAAATCCACCAAATGGTGATCTCCCTCCCCAGATGCTCAAGATCACTCCCACAAAGTATTTAAACTGAGCCCCCCTGATCCTGAGAACAAATACATGGTTTCCTGGTCTTCCTTCCCCATCTCCATTCTGAGGGTCTGGGAGGCCACTTGGGATTGCTTGGTATCCAAAAACCTGGGCTTTGTCTTTTTCGGTTTGATTTGGTTTGATTTGGATTATTGCGTTGGTGGAGAGGTTTATCAGGTCATAAAAACCTTTCAAGTACCTTCTATTTCCACAAGACAACATGCTTAGGTTCTGTTTTTATGAACCGTCCTTCACCATTTCACTCCTGTGGGAAGTTGAGGTTCCACCTGGGGACGACATAATTCCTACCTGACACAGAAAGGGAAGATGCCAGTTCTTTACAGCAGCCTGTCACACTGATTCCCAGTGAGCAATGGGCAAACATTCTGTTCACTTATCACCAAAGCAGGAAAACAGAAGGCAGCTGTGTGACGCATCCTCTACCTGAACCTGTTTCCTTGAAAGGCCACTGCTTGTCTAGGTTATCGGTTTTAGACACTGTAGTCCTGTGAGGCTGTTTTGCTCAGTCACTTTTGTTTTAAGTCTATTAAAAGTGGATCATCTTGGTCAATGTCAGGTCATGTCTGCAGTCTTTGTTGTTCAAAGGTAAAAGTAAACATGCTGAGAACTAAGGAAGAGCATTTTATATTACACTTTGAACGGTGCAGTGACTTGAAAGAACTTAGAAAATTAAGGTAATTAGGCAGGGAGAGTGAGAGCCCCTAATGTAAAAGCTGTAGGCTTCCAATAGAGAGATAATTTAAGACATATTTTTTAATTTTTAGTTAGTTACGAAGTACTATGACCCCAATATGTACAGTGAATACATGTGTATTTTCTGACAGAAGTGAGAGAGGTAAGGGGAAGAAGGAAGGGAAGAAAGAAGGGAGGAAGGAAGAAAGAAGGTAGAGAACAAGAAGGGGAGAGAAAGAGGGAAGGAGCTGGGGGAAGAGTGGGTAGAGGGGAGAAACCCATCACTTCTCTAGAGACTTGACTGTAAATGGTCCACACTGGTTCCATTGATTATAGACATGGTTTCCCATTTCCTAAAAGACTGATTCTTCCTGATCGTAACCAAAGTAATGGCAGAGTTATTTTAAAAATATGCCATTAGATGGCCAACTCACTGCCATTCTGCTCAGAGAAGTGGCAGAGATGGAGTGCTGCTAGTTGCTCTTGTCAAGAAATTACTAGAATGTGCACTGGGCATACATGCACATGCACACACAAACACACACAAAAACACACACAGAGACACAAAAAGAGAGAGAGAATCAGGAAAAGTGGAAAAGCTTGTGTCTGAGCAGAGAGAGAGGTTCTGCTCTTACTGTAGAGCTCTAGGAATTACGTTGTTTGTATTCACCTAGGCATCTTGCTCTTTCAAATGATAGATGACACACCATATAACACTTTTTTAAAATTCATGTGCTCTTGTTTCTGGCCATGGGAGGCATGATCCATTCAGGAATGAAATTCTGGGTTTCTGGAGTAAATCACTGCACAAGGGAGCAACGTTGCTCCTATGCCTTAGTAGCCCAGCCAAGACAGGAAAATGAAAATTTCCACAGAAACCCTTACGCATACTTTTCTTTCCCTGATGCAATATTCAGTTCTGACATATGGGAAAATAACAAAGGTCTAGGAATGACTGAGAAGAGTAAGATATGGCTATTTTATGGAAGACCTTCAAAGCCATAGATATTCAAATGGCCAGGAAGATTAAAGTACCAGTAAACACAGAGGGATCTCTGGCTGAACAAATTTCAAATGTTTCTTAGGAAGAGGGCTAAGTGTCAGCTTTCCTAACAGACAACACAACCACTAGTGTGCACACACCTCTAGTGCTTCAGTAGGATTTGCAAAGTCTTGATTAATAGCAAAATTCCATAGGTTTGTACTGTTTTCATACTTTATACGTCATGCTATTCTAGACCTGTCTTCCAAACTGCTTTTCTTATAAAACATCGACTAGAGATAGGTCTCACATTGCTGAAAACAAAGAAAAATACCACTTTCCCAGGGTTTTTGCCATTCCACTTAATTTTCTGATTTTCCTCTCCCTGACTACCTTCTGACCTCTTCCTCAGCACCTTCATCCATGCAGCTGAATGAGCTAAAAAAATAAACACAGTATTTTCTTGACTTCAAATTTTTTCATGACTCTCATCTCTGAGAACTCCGTGTGCTAACAGCATAACACGCTACACATTTCAGTCTGGCTCATTCCTTGCCCTCCTAGGTGGTTGTGGAACACATTTCTTTCCTTTTGTTTGATAAACAAACTTGGGAATGCTTTTTCACCATCTGTACTTTCACTAATAATCATATTTCCTTATTTATTTGGAAATTAGACAGATAAAATCTTCAGAAATCACTTACCATCCCATCCATTGGCTTGTACTGTTTCGCCCTGACTCCTTATTACCACCTCTTTACTCTGTAGCACGGGAATCCTTCCTCTTGGTCTTTGAATGGTAAATTGAGCTCATTGCTCTGCAAGTATCAAGCTCTTCTTCATTAGTGCTCCCTACCCGGCTAATTATTTCCATACCATACAGATTGTTTGAAATGGCCACACACTAGCAGAACAGTCAGAGACAGGCCTTGCTTCCCTGTTAGGACTCCCACAAGAAGATTGATATACACACTGTTGCTTTTATGCAGAAGACATAGGGCAGTCATATCCAGGCTCCGTGGTTGTTGGTTCAGTCTCTCAGCTCCTGTGAACCCAGATTAGTTGATTCTATGGGTTTTCTTGTGAAAATCTTGATCCCTCTGGCTCCTACAATCCTTCCTTCTTCTCTACAGCAGGCTTTCCAGAGCTTAGATTATGTTTGACTGTGGGTCTCTGCATCTTTTTTCCAACAGTTGCTTGGTGAAGCCTCTCTGATGACTACTGGGCTAGGCACCAATCTGTGAGTGTAGTGGAATATTGTTAGTCATCATTACATTAGCATTTTTTCTCTAGTTGTATTTGGTTCTATCTTAGTTAGGTCTCTGAGCCATCAAGCTACTGGCTTCTAGAATGTTCCCAGCATTCTAGCCAGTGTCAAGGGTGGGCTCACTCTAATGGCATGGGTTTCAGGCTGGACCAGCCATTTGTTTGGCCACTCCCACAATCTCTGTGTCACCCTTGCCCCAGCACATCTCATAAGCATCTGATTTAAGCCATGCTTTCCTGTGTTTGATACAGTGTCCAGACATCTCTCGTTAGTGAAGCTACCAGAAGCCATTGAGAGTGCTCAAATTATATGATTCCTTCTGTTAACTATTCTTTCCAGCCTGGGTCTGACATATTCCAACTAATTTCCAGTCTCCCTTTCCTCTAGTGTTTTCCTCTAAAAGCTCTTAATTTCAACCATCAACTCACTTTTTGCAGTTATTCAACTGATGGCTGCGAGAGGGACTTAGCTGTATCCTATAATTGCCATACAGTATACCAGAGAATTCATTAATACCTATCTTTAAAATTTTACTCTGAACCTGTTTGCTTCTTTCCACTTGACTATCAATAGCTTAATCTTGTTAGTCTATCATCAACCCTGGTGTGAAATATTGCTATAGCTTTCTAATTGTTTTGCTTTTTTCCTTTTACTTATAGGTAGAGTCTGAGAAGTTATATATTCAACATGATCCCTTAGAATATAAGTTACATAATATTGTATAAGGGAACTATAAATATTCACACAAAAGTCACCTTAGGGTCATGCCTGGATTACATGGTGTAGGCTTAATTATTTAAGAAATATTGTTTTCCAAAGGATAAGCACCATTTTCTACTTGTAGTAGTTGTGTATAAGGAGTCAAGTTCCTCTACATCATAACTATAAAGACAGAAAGGAAATCATTGGACACCTAATATTAGTAAATGGGGAAGAACAACCAATAGTGATAGAAAATGGATTCAGATATGCACTAAGAATGATTTTGAGACTATGGATTATTTTGGCTGTGATAATGATTTCCTAAGCATGTATATATATGTATATATTTGTGAACATATATTTAAAATACTTTAAATTTTATAGCATGTATGCATTTCACTGAGTGCAAATTCTACTCTTAAATAGTTATGAGAGCCATGATATTCTATTTATCTATCATGTATGTTAAATGAGGTAGTACATGAAAAGTACTAGGCATGAGAATAATTTATGTTAAAGTGTGCAATAAATGGTAACCATTATAACTTTATTATCACTAGTAAGGTAGTCTTCCACTTTGCTGCCTAGAGATATGTGGCACTAATTCAGAGGTGGAGACAGAGATAACCTCTTTCAAAAGGTACTTGTGCTTTTATGGTAAATGCTTAAGAGCTTTTAGTTGTGAGAAATTCTAAAATAAATTCCCCAATATGAAAAGCAATAGTTAACATACCACGAACATATAAAAAAAGATGAGAAATTTGGACCCTTTATAAAAAACATCATGGAAGCAAATTTAATCCCCTATTTCAATACTTTTAATCTGCCCCATAAAATAGAGTCCTATGAAATTACCCGGGACATACGGCTAAGGCTACGGAACAAAAGTAGCCAAAGGAGACACCAAAGGAATATCCAAATGATCTT
>NC_022010.1:87843011-87845295 GCF_000317375.1 Microtus ochrogaster
CCAATAGCGACGAAAGCCTTGAACCTGGTCTGCTGGCCTGCCCTAGTCTGCTTCTGCACGGGCATGATCTTCAGAACCTCATCCTTTAGGGAAGCTCCCAGGAAAAAGTCAATAATCTCAGACTAAGCCTTAATGGGCAGGGAGAACAGGTAGATCTCCTCTAAGGACTTGCTCTTCATGTCCTTAACCAGGCGGCCCAGCTTGGTGACGGGAATCCACTCCTTGTCTTCAGCTTTACCTCCGCCATGGCCTCCTAATCCTGGGCCCCCGGGTCCTCCGGGCTCTCCCGCTGCACCAGCGTCATCCGCCATTTGGTGTTTTCCAGAAGAAGAAGAAGCCACATGATCTTTTAAGAATGGGGCATTGTATGGACTCTGGGTTGCTTCTCATGGTCATAGCAGAGAGCATGCAAACTCACCACTGAAATGTGCTCCTCATTGTTTATTATTGACTATCTTATTGTTATATTTAGTTATTAATGCCTCAGTTCAGGAAATTTTGATTATATTGTTTGAAAGTTAGATTTCCACTTTAAGGATATCTATTTTTGTTTACACATGTGCCACACAGATCTTTATCAGAAGTTAGTTCGTTTAGAGGGGAAAAAAAGGCAAAACCAATTGTAACAAAAATCTGGGTGTGACTTCTGACCTCTTTTTCAGCAACGAAAACAGATAATACCACTCTTAATTAAAACAAATGTGCTAAAAATAACAAGGTTGCCATGGTGCTATGGAGGAAAAAGAAGTTCAATTATGCTTCTGTTAAAGCTGGAGCATCATTAAGAATATTGACTAACAAAGAGAAAATCATTGCCTTTTTCTGTAATTTTCCCCTCAATTTATTGTTAACTATTAAGTTCACTTCATTTATATACATATGCACACACACACACACACACACACACACACACACACACACACACACACACACTGTGGCTTGGGCCTCAAGTTAGACCAGTCATTGGTTTGCCACTTCCACAAGCTTTGAGCCACCATTGCCCCAACCCATCTTGCAGGCAGGACAGGTGTTGTTGAATGCTTTGCAGCTCTGCTGGTGTCCCAGTGCCACCACTGGGAGACTTACATGGTTGCAGAAGATGGCCCTTTCAGGTGCTGTAGTACTGTTCTTACCCAAGTCACCCTCATATATCCAAGGAAGTTTCAATACTGTCTAATGAGGATTTGTGTCTAATCTTATTTAATCTTGTTATGCCTTTTACAGTTGATATCCCTGGGAAGCCTGTTTTTCTCTGAAAGGAAATGAAGGAGTAGTGGATCTGGGAAAGAGAGGAGGTGGAAATGTTCTGAGAGTGGAGGGAGAAGAGGCTTCTATCAGGATGTGTTGCATGAGAGAAGAATAAATAATAAGAAAAAATAATGAAACAATGAATACAGAGCACACAGACCTTTACCTGATGAAATTGACCACTGATTTTATGAGGAACAATTCTTGTGTTGGTCTTTTAATGGAGTTTCCTTTCTACAGTAAAATATTTTGTTATGGAAATTTGGTGATGAATATTATTTACATACTAATATTAAATATAAGGGCAATGTATCTGGGATAGCTGATTATTCTAGGGTTGGTTTATACAAGCTTAAAGTCTACTTTTAGACTTTCCATATAGTTATATTATTAGCTTATAGTCATTAGTTATAGTTTTGACTTACATAGTCCAAGTTGTGAGACATCAACTTTTTCTGGTGCATAATACAAAAATAAATCTGCTCGATGAATCTCAAAGTCCCTGACTGAGGCCTTTTAAAGAATCCTTGGGGTAAGGGAGAAGTTTCAGTGGAAAGGCAGCTGCAAGTAGTGCAAGCAGGAAGACTTGTGTTAGAATCTATACAATCCTTACCTTCATTTCTCTCTCTCTCTTTCTATAAAACACTGTTATTACACAGTAAACACAAGTAGTGCAAGCATGAAGACTTGTGTTAGAATCTATACAATCCTTACCTTCGTCTCTCTCATTCTTTCTATAAAACACTGTTATTACTCAGTAAACACAAGTCCAAGAATTCCTACAGGATGGTACCTCCTTTTTAAACTTTACATTTCTTTTTCTTTTTCAGGACAGAGTTTCTCTGAAGCTTTGGGCTTGTCCTGGAACTAGCTCTTGTAGACCAGGCTGGCCTTGTACTCACAGAGATCTGCCTGCTTCTGACTTCTGAGTGCTGGGATTAAAGGCTTGTGCCACCACCAACTGGTGTTTAAACTTTTCTATTAAATATATTTTTTCAGATCATATATTTTAATTGTGATTGCCCATCCCTCTATT
>NC_022010.1:87848299-87851064 GCF_000317375.1 Microtus ochrogaster
GTTATTTTATACCTAATCTCTGTGGTTGTATGGATAATAGTTTGCTTACCACTATCTTAACAACTAATATTCTCTTGCAAAAGAATTTGTGATTCTGGGTGTGGGTTAAGGTAAACATTTTTAGCATTTGGCATATTTATTTATTTATTTCAGATTTTATCTTCATCACCATTTTTTGTGGGGTGTGGCAGGGTGGGTGTATATGTATATGTATATGATGTATATGTATATATACATGTATGCCCAGGCATACATGTGGAAGAAGAACATAATTTTCCAAGGTAGTTTATCTTCTGTCACACTGGCATCCAAGTAACAAACTCTGGTCACAAGGTTTCCTTTATAATTATGTTAAATAGCTCATTGACAAGTATTTTTAAGTATTTTTAGTATTTATTATAAAATATAATCTTAACTAACTTTTTTATTCATAGACCAACATGTTTTTCTAAAATTTTCAACTTACAGAATAGAACAGCATCATATATTAAAATTTGACTTTAAGAACATTTTGTTCCCAGAAACATTTAGGTTGCTGTTTTGACTGATAGGTATGTTTTATTTTTCAGATGTGTGATGTGGTAAGATATTATGCTTACTATTGTCATTTGTCAAGCTTTATTTATTTTTTGCTGGCATAGGCACAAAAGAAAAAATTGTGTTTATAAAGTGTCGCATATTTTCAGTGAGTTTTTTTCCTTTTATCGTATTTAAACCCTTTAATTTACTTGTGCAGTCTGCTACTCTCTGATATATGAACTTGGTATTTATCAAGCCTTGGTAGCTGGTGCTAAGGAAATCTAACTGAAAGCTGTGTATTTTTACACTTGTTTCATTTGTCCTGGTCTGTTGAGTTTTCCTTAAAAGAAACTAATGCCTGTCACGTGTCTCAAAAGAAGATGATAGCAATAAAATTAATATCATTTATTCTAGTGTTTTTAAAGAATGAGTATTTGCTTATTTATACAAAGAGATAGACATAGATATAACAGATAAAGACATATAAATATACATACAACTGAATATCTGAGTGTGTATTGAGAGTAAAATCACATCTCAGTATACCTTACAAGTATGCTTGTAATGATTAGAGTCACATTTAAACAATTTATTTACTGAGGAGAATAGTGTTATTCTGTGTGCCTCACTTGCTATTGAATGTGACAGAAGATCTGAGGGCCAAGAGATAGAATTTGAATTTAAGATTGATTGAGGTCTTAACTAATCTTAAGGCAGGCATTTAATGATAATGTCTCCAAAGACTCATGTACATGGTAGAGATATTAATACTTTAAGCAGTTGTACTGTCACAATACATACATGCACACACACACACACATTGCACATACACACACCAATGTACACATACACAAGCATGCAGAGGTAAGGTACACTTAGAGGCGAGCTACAGCTTCTGGGAAAATACCTCTTTGCTTGACACATGTCAGATATTAGTATTTATAAGCAGGGATTTCATTTTAAAGGTACAAATCATTCTTTCATTTCATTAGTGTTTGAAGATAGAGTAGGACTGTGGGTATACATTTTTTTTGTTTTGAGAAAAATTATTTTGCAGTAAATGATAAAGTAAAAATCATCTTTGAAAAGAAAATGGTCAATTCTCTTTAATGATAATGTAAAGGTTTATCTTTATGGGCAGCATTCAACCTTAAGTTTTTTTTTTATAGGAAGACATGTTTAGCTTTTAAATAGACATTTAGACTTCTTCATCTTGTAAAGATTTACATTAGTGGTTAGATAAGAAGACTATAGTTCTCTCTGGACAGAATCAGAGATTTCTCAGGTGTAAGCTGTGTGACCTGACTGAGCTTTGTAACATCCATATCTCTGGAGATGTAACTGGATCTCCTTCCTATTGTAATCACAAGCAAAAATACTCATGTATTCTTAACATATTATGACAAACATGAGTTTGCATCATGTAGTTAGCTCAATTGATACAACTGAGGATTCCTTTAAAACATTTTTTAAAGAGGAAAGTATAAAATTTTTATTATACTTACAAGGGGATCTTTACATGGGATTGACTTCAGAACAATTGCAGAAAAATGATGTTTTCATATTTAAAGAAATTACCTTAAATTAGACTCTTTCATAATACATGAATACATTTTATTTTGATCAAATCCACTTGTAACATGTTACTTTAACTCTTCCCAAGTTCCTTCCCCTCAGTACCCCTCCATGTTTCATGTGTGTTGGCTAGCTCACATGACATTTGCACCATTATTATATCAATGGGCATATCTCGTCAGGTCAACCATTATTTTAATTTAAAGGTTCACAGATGGGTAATGCAGTAGGTACCTGTTCTCTTCTGGTAGCCTGCCTAGCAAAAGGAAGATGCTTCCAATTCACTATCAACTTGATTTCTTTAAGTCCTGTGCCTGAAGTATATATTGTCTTCAGCACTAGGGTTTTACTTTCTACTTCTGTTGTGCAGTCAAGTGCAATGGCAAGATCCTTTGTTGCTTATGAGATTCCCAGACTCCCTTGTCTTGAAGGAAAGTATCCCACATTTCAGTCTATTTATTTGATAGATTTTTGTTTCTGGGGGAAGCATTATCCGTTATGTAGAATTATTCCAATCAAGTTGCTACTGTGAATACTTTTTTCTAAGAAACAGAAAATGAAGGCAAAGAGATTTAAGTGGAAAAAGATAGGAAATAAAGTGATTGGAGGACAGTTAAGGTAGATAAATAATATTAAGAATGTTTGAAAAACCAGATGGAAACCTATTATTT
>NC_022010.1:87851779-87857579 GCF_000317375.1 Microtus ochrogaster
TGTTTTAACCTATCAGGGCAAGCAGCTTCTTTATTTAATTAACCAATGACCTTCCTCCATCAGGAAATGTTTTTACATTTCTAAGACAAGTTGATACTTGGATATCAAGAGAAGAAAACTTCTGTGCACTATTTATGGAGAAACTGAAATGATGGTGCTGGGCCACAGCACATTGGCAAAGATGAACTAAAGCCATCAGAAAAACATAATGCTGTGGGTCCAGGGGTATCATGGTTTTGTTCCAAGATTAAATTATTTGCTTTGATGTGCATGTGTGGTGTCAGCAGGACTCTGGAAGATACGTTTATCTATCATTACCAGTAACATGTCAATCAGAATAAAAGAAAGTGCTTATGCTAATTTGAGAATCAATGTGATGCAGAGAAAGCACTAGTGGTCTGTGCATCTCTCATCTCAAGTGAGTAGGAAGCGACCCATGAAAGAGGGCCATTGGAGAGATGGTTTCAAGGCACACAAGCTGGGAGAGGTAGCTCATATTATAATATGGTCTCAGAAGAACATACCAGTGTTTTTCAGCCATAAAACCCTGATACACTGGATATAGTAAGTGATGAAAGCTGTGAAAAAATTAGGCTCTTGTAATATGGACATTAAAGTGCCTGCTTTGATAGAAAAAGTTGTTAAGCAGCACTATTGCTACCATTACTTCACAGGATTATGTGACCCCACAAGAGGTAATGAAAAATAATTTGTTTTTCTTAAACGTTTTTAGTGTCAGCACAAAAACAAAGACAGATGACTCATCTTCCTAAGTATACTAGTTATTTTGATCTTTCCTCAGGTTCCTAGTATGTACAGCAGTCCTTAGCTTGGCACTGGCCTCCTTGCTTTCTCCTATTGCTGTCTTGACTACTGCTAACCTAGTAAATGTAAGATCTCCTGATGGTAAGAACCATGGCTGCAACTTTTTGGCCTTTGGGAGGAAAGGAATCACTTCTTCCATTACCCAGAGCATAAGCAACATCAGGCCATGACTGTTTACAAAGACAAGTGTTCGTTCAAAAGCTAATGTTTACTCACATTGATCAGCCATAGAGCCCTCAGGCCTACAACTTAGAATTTGATTTATTTCTTCTCCATGAGGTTCCTGATGGAAGTATGCCCATTTTCTCCATGCGAATGCTCTTTAAATCATCATTGTCTCTGAACTTAGTGTGCCATTTCCCTATTCTTAGACTTTATGCACCTATTCTCTGAGTGCAAGAGAAAAGCAGAAGATTTTCTTCATAGCATACATTGATTCATTAATTCCTCAATATTAAAAATGGACTAATGTTATTGACAGTGAGAGGATGCATAATATGCAAACGGAAGATCCTGTGCCAGTTCAAAACACACACCTCACACATGACAATACTCTGTAGCTGGCGGTGGGCTTTCAAATGTCTGTTTATTATGTCTGGGAAAGCCTCACATGAAGGTAAGCTGTTATCTAGCACAGTTTGTAATTCTTTGAAGACCCCACTGGAAGTTAGAAACAGTGTTATGTGTGTAATATGTGTATTTGTGCATATGTATGTGTTTGTGTGTGAGTCTAGCATACAAATAAGTGAGAGTGCCAGCAGAACCTAGAAAAGATTGTTGGATACCCTAGAGTTGGAGTTATATCTTATGAGCTACCTAACTTTGGTGTTGGTCCTCTGCAAGAAAAGTGTATGGTTTTTACTGCTGAGTGATCTCTCTGACCTGACCTTTTTTCTTCTTTTATTTTTTCTCTCTAATCTGTTTTCTTTCTTATTTTTCATAATGTTTAAAACTAGTTCTTAGATGTTTTCCTACAATGTGTTTTGTTCATGTTAACTTTTTTGTCCCAACTCCTCCTAGATTCTCTCCCTCATTTCTTACCATGCTTTGTATCCTTTCTGTTCATAAAACCCATCAAGTCCAAGTTTTGCTACCTACATAATTTTAGATGTGTAGACTTCTACTGGACTGTGATAGGCCTATCAGCGTTATATCCTTAAAGAAAATAGATTTGTTCTCTCACAGAAGCTGTCTTTTGTCAAAAGCTCCTGGGGTTAGAATGGAGCTTGTTGCTCATATTCCCATTTTCAATTGCAGATTTTCAAAGATCCCTTTATGAAAACTCAATGAATGTATCTGAAGAGTGTGGTTCAGTTTGCACTGATAAACTCCTATACAAAGAGGTTATGAATGTCTACTTTGAAGATAAATTGTCTGAGTTTTCCATTCACAAACTATGCCACATTAAAAAGAATTATTTAATATTTTTATATCTCAATTTCCTCATCTATAAAATAATGACAATAATAACATCTGCAATATGGAGAATGGACTTTAACCAGGAATATATGCACTTATACATATGTGGAAATACATTTGTATAAAACTACAAGTATGAAATAAATGTTTTCATTTGTAGTTATAAACACACAGAGGGCTTCCCAATACATATAGAAAAGTCAATAGTATCATTTTAATCATATATGTTGCTTTAGTTCTTTTTATTTAATGAATATTTATTATTAAATATTCTCATCTCCAATTTTACAATGTAGATAATAATTGATGCTTTATTTGTAGGTGAAAGGTGAGCCATTATAAACTAAAAAATACCAGATACAAGTCAGAGTCCAAGATAAATTCAGATTCTGCTTGCTTCAGGCTTGAGTAGCATAATATCCCCAAGCACTGTTTCATCTTTTATTCCCCAGGGGTAGTAAACCAAGGGTATTATTATTTATTTCTTATCCAGTAGAACATGCTGATATATTGTTAGTATGTACTGTTCCTACATGTATCAACAGAAGTGCTGACAATTTACAAGAAGGTTTTGGCAGCTAAAAAATTTAGAAACTCTATTTGGAAAACAGACTAAGACACACTCACACACATTCTCGTATACACATATACACACTTCAGCATTATGGTGTGCGATATGTTTTAAATATTAAAGGCATTGCATGAAAGTCTTTTATTTGAGGCCACTCTTGAAATCTGACATATCTAACTTCCTATAATTATGCTGTCAGTCCTACATTGCTGTTTCTAATTATATTATTTGGCAGGTTTTCATCTTTTTGACATTGACTAGATTGCAATGAAATGATAAGGATAAAATATAATTTCTGGCAGATCATATTTCACGGGTTATGAGTTTTGTGTAATGTTTTGAAGCTGAATCTTAGAAGGACGTACTATTGAAATGCTACAGCAGTCTCAGGAGCAAACTGTCTTTGTAAGAACCACAAGCTGATGATGTTGATGAGTTGTCTTTCTTACAAAAATGACAGTGGCAGAATGCACAGCTGCTAAAGGTGTATCCCTGTACTTGCTGGTTTCTTCATCTCTAACCTTTCTGACACAAAAATTTCTAGCTTATAAAATATCATTATGACATTACTTTGCTCGTAGCATGATTATGTAAAATAAATTAATTAGTGTATCTGAACTACCCACCACATAGTAAATACTAGATAAGAGATAGCCCCAAAATAACTTTCAGTGAAGGATAAGCCTGGGGTAGCTTCTGCCTCTGTAAGGATGGAATGAGTGCATTTTACATATTAAGGAGACATAAATTTGGGAATGACATGGATAGAAAGCAGTAGATTTAATATCTCCCTCCCTTAAATTAATGCAATTTTGACCTTAATTGCCAATGTGAAGGTATTTGGAGACACGAATTTTGAGAGATAATTAGCCATAAGTGTGGAGTCTTCCCAAATTCATTTAGCAACCTTAGAATAGTGTTTCAAAAGACGCAAAACAAGTTTTCAGCCATGGGAGGATACAGGAATTAGTTATCACTTTCTAGAGCTTGAAGACTCCCTAGTATTTGACCACACTGGGACCTTGATGTCTTAAGCTTTTTCAGTTCCCAAACTAGTGAGGTATAAGGCCTGGATACTGATAAACACTCAGCCTATAGCAATCAGGAGTAGCATAACACTTTAAGGCATTGATAATCATTGATTTATTTGTCTTCTTGTATAATAAATAATAATATAATATAAAAAATTGCTTTAAAAAATTCTCATGTGATAATGCCTCATTTATTTTCAGTCTGAAGAATCTCCCTTTTTAGCCCCTCATATCATCGTCTGTTCTACTTGATTTATACATTTTTGGTCATTCCTTATTTAACTGTATCCTAAGAATCTCTGCTACATCCATTTTGTAAAAGGCAAGTTGAGTCTATTACAGTTATGGTTTGTTCTTGTCATAGCACTAAGGTCTATGGAGACATTTATACCTTTGACATACACTGAGCTTCAGACACTAAGAGACCATGTGGATGCAAGCCCAGACTAGTGTGCCCAGTAAATCTTTCAGTCACCATCACTAGAGAAAACAAAATATTCCACGACAAAACCAGATTTAAACAATATTTATCCCCAAATCCAGCACTACAGAAAGTACTAGAAGAAAACTGCAACCAAGGAAACTAACTGCACCCACAAAAATACAGGCAACAGATAACCTCACACCATCAAACATCAAAGAAAACCTAATCAGATACAAAAATATTGAAATAATCCCCTGTACATTATTGGATCACCATGGTTTAAAGTTAGAATTAAACAACATTAATTGCCGAAAGCCTAGAAACTCATGGAAATTGAAAAGTGCTCAATTAAATGACTCCTGAGTCAATGAAGAAATAAAGAAGAAACTAAAGACTTCCTAAAATTCGATGGAAATGGAGCACAACTTACCCAAACTTGTGGGACACTATGAAAAGCAATGCTAAGTTCATAACATTAAGTGCCTATGTAAAGTGGAGAAATCTCACACTCATGACTTAACAACACACCTGAAAGCTCTAGAACCAAAAGAAGCAGACTCACCCGGGAAGAATAGATGACAGGAAATAATCAAATTGAAGGCTGAAATCAATGAAGTAGAAGCAAAGGAAACAATACAAAGTTCCTGTTATTTTATTTGTTTTATTTACTTTTTGATGGTGATATTGTGTGCATTTCTCTTCTTTGGAATATGGTGGTGTAGTATCATCTAGTTCCTGTGTTTTTGTAAGTGTAGCTCACTTCCTTGGGTTGCAATTTTCCTTCTAGCATTTTCTGTAGGGATAGATTTGTAGATAGGTATTGATTCCATCTGTTTTTCTCATGGAATATCTTATTTTCTTCATCTATATTGATTGAAAGCATTTCTGGATATAGTAGTCTGGGCTGGCATCCATGATCTGTAAATGTCTGCATGACACCCTTTCTGGATTTTATTGTTTTTATTGAGAAGTCAGGTGTAATTCTGATAGGTCAGCCTTTATTTTATATGTTTCATGTTTTGATTATTATGTGAGGAGAGGATTTTTTTGGTCCAGTCTATTTGGTGTTCTGTAAGCTTCTTGTGTTTTCATAAGCATGTCCTTCCTTAGGTTGGGAAAGTTTTCTTTTTTGATTTTGTTCATTATATTTTTAAGATGGAATTCTTTTCCTTCAATTCCCATTATTCTTTTTTTCTATATTTTTTTCTCCCATTCCCTCCACACACCTTCCCACCCCTCCCCCATGTAATCCTCAGAGTGGGTAAGGCACGTTGCTTTGTGGAAGTTTCAAGGCCCTCCCTACCTAATCTAGGCTGAGAAAAGTATACATCCAAAGAGAACAAGATCCCAAAAAGTACATGCAGTAGGTATAAATCCTGGTGCCATGGCCAGTGACCCCTCAATTTGCTCAGCTGTGCAACTATCAGCCACATTCAGAGTGCCTAGTTTGGTCCTATGCTTTTTCCTTCCCAGTCTGGCTGGAGTTTGTGAACTCCTATTAGCCAAGGTAAACTGTTTCAGTAGGTGAAC
>NC_022010.1:87858431-87881653 GCF_000317375.1 Microtus ochrogaster
GGGGCTGGAAAAATAAAAGGAGGCAATGCTGAACTTCTTGGTTCCCATCATGGTGAAAGAATCTATCAACTTTGCCTTCCAAATTTTTTTATCTTATGTTGAACTTACATTGTTACTAATTTATTTGTATTAGAAATAATTTTAAAGCTGTCCATTTCTTTTATGAGTTTTTAAGTGTCTATGTAAGTATATACCTATATCAATATATGCTCGCACATATATTTGAAGGTACAGAAGACTTAAGAACATTTTCTCATAGAAAGGGAATAATTCTTGCACTTGAAATTCAATCTTCATTTTATACCTTTGGTTCCATATTCCTTCCCTAAGTAATTAGGCTATATAATGCTTTTTAAAAAAATTTCCAGTTTGTTTTGTTTTGCGAGTTTAAGAAGTACAATAACAAACATGGCAAGTGATGTGTTCAATACTATGTAATTAAAATACTGAGTGGATTATGCGTGTGGATATGTATATTTGTTTTTCTTATAAGAAATGCAATTTATGTTGCTTTGGAGTGCTTTATAGTTTCAAATACATGGTTTTTGAAAGGAACAATTAAAGAGCAACATATCCATCAAAGAGCTCTGGTATGCAGTGTGCCCTCTGGGCTGGCCAGCTCGAACAGATGGCCTTCATGCTGTAGTAAAGGTCAATTTATTTGTCCCATTGGCACATAAATAGGGAAAGTGATTTGAAATTCTGTCCTTCTAATAAGTGGTTCACTGCATATTTTTTGAAAATTTAAATTTAATTGCATGGTTCTTTTTGTTTTAGTTTCCATCTTTTATTCTTCTTTAATTTTCTTTAATTTTTTAAAAAGAAAACAAACTTGGCTTCTCATCAGCCTTCACTGTCTGCCACGTTCAGAAAGTCCGGTTTCATCCCATGCATATTCAGTCCCAGTCCCGCTGGCCTTAGTGAGCTCCCAATAGATCAGTTCCACTGTCACAGTGGGTGGGTGCACCCCTCGTGGTCCTGACTTCCTTGCTCATGTTCTCCCTCCTTCTGCTCCTCATTTGGATCTTAAGAGCTCAGTCCGGTGGTTTCGATCCTAATACATGAACTGGCTTTGTGGGAGCCTAGCCTGTTTGGATGTTCACCTTCTATGGTGATCCAGGATGGACCTGGGTAGAAGTGGGAGGACCTTGGACTTACCGCAGGGCAGGGAATTTGGACTGCTCTTCATTCTCCAGAGGGAGGGGGAATGGAGTGGGGGGGGAGAGGGAGAAGAGTGAGGGGAGGGGCTATGTGTGGGAGGAGGGGGAGGAGGCAGAAATTTTTTTTTCAACAACTAAAAAAATTTTTTTTAAAAAGAAAACAAACTATCTTTTTTTTCATTTTTACCTACCAACCCCAGTTCTCCCTCCCCTTCTCCCATTCCTTCCACCTCCCCCAACCTCCCATCCACTCCTCAGAGAAGGTAAGGCACATAATTTCTGGGAAGGTCTAAAGCTCTCCTTACTATATCTAGGCTAAGCAAGATATCCATCCAAAGAGAATGGTTTCCCAAAAAGTCAGTATGTAGTAGGAGGAGTGGGCCGCATCCCACCACCAGGCTAGCTTACAGCCGAAATAATCACATGGAAATTGTATTGATTAAATCACTGCCTGGCCCATAAGATCTAGCCTCTCATTGGCTAACTCTCACATCTTGATTCAATCCATTTCTAATAATCTGTATGTCACCACGAGGTTGTGGCTTACCAGGAAAGATTCAGCATGTCTGACCCTGGCGACTTCATGGTGGCTCTCTGTCTGACTCTTCTTCCCAGCATTCAGTTCTGTCTCCCCACCTACCTAAGCTGCTGCCCTATCAAAAGGCAAAGACAGTTTTTTTATCCAACCAATGAAAGCAACACACAAATACAGAAGGACCTCCTACACCACCAGTACAAGTAGTAGTAATAGATCCTGGTCTCACTGTCAGTGGCCCCATAGTCTGTCCCAGTCATACAACTGTCACCCACATTTAGAGGGCCCTGTGCTAGTTTGGTCCTATGCTGGTTCCTTGTCTGGCTGGAGTTGGTGAACTCCTATTAACTCAGGTAAGCTGTTTCAGTGGGTGTTCCCGTCTTGATCTTGACCTCTTTGCTCATATTTTCACTCCTCCCACTCTTCTATTGGACTTCGGGAGCTCAGTCCAGTGCTATACTGTGGGCCCCTGCCTCTGTTTGCATTAGTGACTGAATGAAGGTTGGTGAAATTTAAGACATTCGTGAATCTGACTACAGGGCAAGACCAGCGCAAGCACTGTGTCCTTTATTGTTTAAGGTCTTAGCTGGGGTCATCCTTGTGGATTCCTGGGAATATCTCTAGTGCCTGGTTTATACATGGTTCTTTTCAATTTATTAGAAAACCCTGGTTTCCAACTTTAAATCCTGAGTGAAGTTTAAGTTTATAGTATGAAATTTAGCCTTGAAACGATAGGACCATCGCAGGTCCATTATTTGGTCTATTCATAAATCTCTACATGACTCTGGTATGGGTCTCACAACCAAACAGTAACTTCCCTCAGTTCTCTTAAGCTGATATGGAGCCTTGCTTGGCCAAAGATCACGGTTTCTCCTGTAGAGTTGTCATCCTTATGCAAGACTTTTCCCAGTTTGGTTAATAAAATTGCTCTTTCTTTTACATGCCTTTAGTCCTTGCTGTGCATTTCATTAATTTAACTTTTAACATTTTGATGATGTTAATTTTTTAATGCAACTTTTCTGCTCTCCATGTGGTGTGTTAAAATTGGGCCTCCTGTAATTCCTTTTACAGACAGGGAGGAAGTAATTGGGCCTCAGCCAGCATTCTAATCAGGTCATTTTCCATGTGTAATGGAAGAAAAGAGCAAGCCTGAGGCTTTGGCCTTTTCTCATCAGCTCCTATGCTTCTGGGGATTTCATTAACCACTGAACCTTTAGGCATATGTTCCCAAGTAAGTAATTGGAGAGGTACCAGCGATATGTTTCTTGTTTTCATATGCATCGTATAATGCTTATTTGCACATGGAGTTGGAAACCAAGGTGGACACATCCTCATCACACAGTAGCAACCCTCTGCATCTGGTTTAACTTTTTACTTCTAATGTTGATTATTTTTTTAATATCACTTAGCACCTTAATTTACAAACTTCCTAATGTTGTGACCCTTTAATCCAGTTCTTCAGGTTGTGGTGACCCTCAGACATAAAGTTATTTTCATTGATAACTGTAATTTTGCCATAGTTATTAATCATATTGTAAATTTTTGGAGATAAATGTTTTGTCAATGGGATCGCAATTGACAAGTTGAGAACCATTAATTTAGAATAACAAATACCTATAGAAAATGCATATTTTAATAAGGATACCAGGGTCTGTCAACCCTTTTTCTTTTTAACAAAACTGTCTGTCTTCCTATGCTTGTAAAACTAATTTTTTTCCAGATAAGCAAAGTTGCTTTCCATACCACGTATGGACATCTACAGAGATAGGAATTACCATCAGAGAAGGCATAGTAGGGAACTCTGTCATGTTCTTGGATATTTCAGAGATGATTCTCTGTCATACTTATTATTTTCCTGGTGATATAGACATAGATTCAGGTAGAGGTTGAGGTAGTTATAGATGTAGATGTAGATATAGATATATATTCTTCCATGATTAAAGTCATACTGGAGTAGGGTGGCTTGAAGATAAAATAAGGACACAAACACATACCATAATTTTGTCTTATTCTGTTTCATTTGATCTTGTTCTTAATTATATGTTTGTGTTGGGGATGCCATGGAGGCCAGAAAGAGTACGTCAGAATCCTTGGGTCTAGAGTTGCAAGCAGTAGTGAGCTGCCCTAGGTGGATGCTGGATTCCAAACTGGGGTCCTCTGGAAAACTGGCAGGTGCTCTTAATGCTGATCCATCTCTCCAGGTCCAGTTTTCTCTTATTGATATGAGTATTTCACCATGAATAAAAGCCATGTAATGGTAAAGCAGCAGCTTTCAACCTGTGCATCATGACTGCTTTGGCAAACCTCTAGCTCCCCAAATATTTACATTATGATTCATAACAATAGCAAAGTTACAGTTAAGAAATAGCAAAAATAATTTTTATTTGGGAGTTACCAACAGCCACTGGCATGAAAATTCCACTTCTTGCACTTTTTACATATTTTGCCATGTTGATAATTTTCGTGGCTCATCAGTATGGGTGGAACTGTTTAATTGCTTTCTTCCCTTGGCTTTTTGTGTAGAATTTTCTGAAAACATGAAAGCTAGACTACAGAAGAGAAGATTTAAGGTCCGGTCCAACTCACACAATCCTTGTCCTCTTTCCCAAGAGTGTGGTATCTTCATTAATAGGGGCCAGCCCTTAAACTCTGAGAAGTAACTAAGGGCTACATTGTTACTTTATATAATTTTGGGGGGTCATTTGAAAGGAGGTTTCTTTTGCTTGGTACTGGGGTTTTTGTTAGTCTGCGATTCTCAAGGAAAGTATCTTAACTTTGTTTAAGATATATATGCACAAGTACATGAATATTCATGTATTTATGCATGTATTGACTATAACTTTAGGTAAATATATAATGTTATCAATTGAGGCTTTATCCAAAGACCTTGGTGATACCCTTCCCTATGCCCTTCCTTATCTTTCTGTGTTGATCTCCTTCCACCCTCTCCAGTTAGAGTTCATTTCTCAGTATTCTGTTTCTCAGCTTGAATACTGGAACCTTAACTCAAAAGTTCTATAATTCATCTACATATGTCTGGTGCTTGTTACCAAAGGTGGTTAGTCTCTTTCCACGTACTCAGGAAAATGAATCTTTACCATATAATCATTCTGTCATTTCTGTACTAGGAGAGACTTAGATTGATAGTTTTGGTTTTGAACTGCCTTGGTTAGATATAAGTAAATATATCGATATTATTCATAATGTATTAGACTAAGTTAGTTTCATTGCCTGCTGTACATTTTTCTGCTGGGAAGGCTAGGAATTGTAGAATGATCTTTTTAATGCTTTATGAACATTGAGTGTATCTTCAAGATAACATCTCCTGTTTAAGCAGCACAGTTTTTCTATAAAGGATTGGAAGAGCCATTAGTCTTAGGATTTCTTCTTTGTACTTGCCACTGCTTCATAGGCAAGGATATACTAATAGCTTCGTTAATGACTTAGAGTAATGAGTAGACGCATACAAACTATAACAAAAAATTGTTCCAAGATACAGCCGTCTCCTTTCATTTTGAAAATGTCTCTAACTGAATTCCTGGTCACATCTCCTATTTTCTCCAGTGGCTAGAAGATAAGAAATTTCCATTTTGTAGTTCACTATCTCATCAGCAAGTTTTTCCCATCGTCTGGTATGCAATCTTGGGAGGCCTGGAGACCTGAAAGCATTTAGAGAAGCTAAATGCTATCTCAACATCTCTTTACATATCTTCAGGTTCAATTGCTTTTTTACCAATATTTATTCCATCTTCTTCAGGCTAAAAATTATTCTCCCAGTCAAAGAATTGAGAAGTAAAATGGAATTTTCAGAATTGCATTTGGTAGAACCTTTTCAGTTTATAATATCTTGCCAGATATAGTGCAGATGACCTCTTTGTTCTTTCTGTGAATATTACCATAACTTAAAATGTTTTATTTTTCCAGGCACAGTTTGTTCACAAACATCAATTATCTTTGCTTCTAAACACTGTATTCACAGGCTCAGGTTTGTTTTTTACTTATGTTTGGTGATGCATTCTTGTCACCTCTTTTTGATGCTCATATTTAAAAGTTATAACCATCAAATAAGGGTTTATAGGGACAGGAAAAGTTTTCAGATACTTTTGACACTGAGGGGTTTTTTTTTTGTAATTTCACAGGTAGAAATTCAATTTCCCATTATTTCTAGACCATCTAAACTTTTCTATATCAGAGTTTGAAGTCACACACCTATTTATTTCTGTCATTTCAGCTCTTTGATATCTTTCTATTCTTGTTGTTAAAGTAACTATATTTCCATGATCATCATGATCTCATTATGTCTAGAATATTTTTGGTCCTCAGTAGATAGTTTTTGAGTGACTGAATTTAGAGTTAATCAAGGACATAATTCATTTTCATAAGAATTCTATCAATATTAAATGTCTTTCTCTCAAAAATGAGTCATTTGGTAAGCTTCTAGAGACAGTGATGATGTAGCCTCAATGTAACTTTATAAAAAAGTGAGACTTTGAATCAGATTATTTTGAAAATTTCTTATAATCTTATTCATGGACTTTAAAGTTTGTACTGAAAATCTTTTGAATTTTTTGCCTGTGTTATTAGAGACAAACACATGTTTAACACCTACATAAAAGTCTTGCAATTCTGCAAGTAATTACATCATATGAACTTATAGCATTAAAGTCAAGTTTAAACGAGCAAATAAGAAAAGATCAAAAGGAGAGATAAGTTCCATTCTACTCTCAATATTAAGAACAAGTGATCTTAAATATCTCTTTTGTATTTGTTTGTCTAAGATTTTATTAAAGCTGGTTTGTACTGAGTGTGTAACCATTTGTGCAAGTTTAAGACATTCTTACTTGAGTTCTGTAGCTTTGTATCAGAATAAAAGGAACAAAATATATTAAGTAAAAGTTTATATTCGATATTAAAAAGACACAAACTCATAATCACCTAACTGTACTTTTGTTTTCATAATATGATATTTAGTTTTACAGAGAAGATATTTTTACCCCCAATGATTCCCTACCCATTTATTTACAAATCCAAGATGTCTGAATAGTTATGCCCATCAGATTTAAATGAGAAATCCTAAACAAGCACACTAGAAATTCCCTTTATCTTTCTTCTAAGTAATCTATTTCTTGGGTACATACTTTAATAGTTTCTGGAATTCTTGCAGTTCAATAAGAAAATATGATAATCTGCTGGAAAAGAATATGAACTTGAATGGATATTTCTCTAGAGAAGGCACACAAAGGCAAACAGATAAATGAAGAGCTGGATGCTTTGACTCATCATCAGGGAAATGTAAATCAAAATTACAGAGAGCTATCACCTCACTCATGTCAGTGTATCTATTATAAAAACACAAATGATTCAGCCCCTATAGAACACAGAATGGAGGCTACTCAAAAAAAGCCTAACACAACTGCCTCATCTTTAAAAAAATCTGTTTATCTAAAAGAACTCAAACTAAACCCCTAGAATAGAATTGCATCAAAATTGAGGTGGAGTGTAAAGACAAACAAATCCTCAGAAAACTTTTCACAATAACCAAGAACCAAAACAACCCAAACACCCCATATCAGATGAAAGAAAAAAGGGAATATGCTATGTGGTTCCAACTTGATAGGATTCACCCAAAAGAAAGCAGTGAGCTTAGCTATGGACCACAGCAGTGTGAACTCTGGAATATTACAAGGAAGAACATAAACCAATCATAAACAGACAAAACAATGCAAAAGAACCTTTCTTACAAAACAGTACCAAATGGGTCTACTTATATCCAGTATCTAAAACACTGAAAACCATTGATCAGATAAAAACAGTGGGTAGAAGTTGGCAGAGGCTAGAGGAAAGACAGCAAGAGGTACTAATGATAGAATATAGAATTTCCCCTAAATTAGATAAATAGGCTCTACAGACATGCTATATAGCATTGTATCTAAAGGCAACAATCAGATATTACATACTTAAAATTTGTTAAAAGGCAAATTGTATGTTAACCTCTCTTCTTACACTAAAATAAAAATAGAAGGATAATTTAAATGAGAGATCTATTGTAACCATTAAGACATGATAGATATCAGTTATTATGTTAACCAAATATAAATATACATCCACCTTACAGTTTATTAAACCTATCTTTTATTCTCACTCCTTAGTTTGAATAATATTTTATAGTGGACTTTCAATTGAAGACAACTCTTCTTCAAATTTGCAGGCAGATTTCCTCACCCATAGCTAAAATTAATCAGTCTGAAACCACTTAGATTTATGGCTTCTGATTTCCTTTCTCATTGGGAACAAGTAGAGTAATTTAAATGCTCCGTTCTTTAGCCAGAAAGATTTTGTGATGGATGATCTTAAGGAATTTCTTTACTATTAACCAACACATTGATTAGATTTTTTTGTTAGTTTCTTTCTCTCTATCTCTGTTTCTCATTCTTTTGATTATCTTTCTTGTTAACTTAGTATCAACATATTTAGTGAAATATTTGTTGGTATCATTTTGTGGGAAAAGGTCTTGTATAGAAAATGAGTTGAGTTCAGAGTGTCATATTTTCATTAGGAACTGAACTAAGAGTTAGGGAAGGACATAGAGTATGGGACAAACTGAAGTGGATTGAGCGGACAATAAAATGTGACTAATTGGAAATCTCTAGAGCAAACAGTTCCCATCACAGTGTTCTGAGCAAGCTCCCAGTGGATTGGTATTCTACAGTAGTCATATTGCCCAGTCTCTCATTATGTACTTCCTGGGGAAAAAAAAAATGCTTGAAAAAAAAAAGAAGCTGTTAACTGATCCTGAAAGAGCAGTCTATTGGAGGTTCCCGTTAGGTCACGTTTGCTGCAGGTGGATACTAAAAGTTGCTCTTATAAATGCTTTCCCTGTCTATATTACACACACACACACACACACACACACACACACACACACACACACACACTTTGGAAATCTGGTAAGAGAATAGTTTTCTTCAGTTTTCAGGACTATTTGAATATATCCTTCAAAGAGCCATTTTTCAATATCCCTTTAGTAAGTACAAACAGAAGGCAAGTTATCTAGACTTTTGATTACTATGAAATTGAAGCTGGAATATATATTCTTTCTTACCCTTAGCCAGGAAAAGGATTCCTCCACTTTCAATAGAGTTCTTTAAAGTAGATCAGCATGAATCTACTTTCAAGGACTTAGTGTTGTCAGTACACCAAAATCATGAAATGCATTTATTCTTCTAGAAATCTATTGAAGCATTGGTCTTCTAATAGCACAAATATAAATCTCTCAAATAGAAGTATAAGTTTATACATTTTAATCTTTGAAAAATTGAGGTGATAAGAAGAGTTAATTTTTAAAAAAAATGCATGATGCATGTGGCAGAATTCATTTTAATTGAAAATGAACTTAACAGTATTTAAATAGTCTTCATTGAGAAATATATTTCATGAATCTAATTGTATGACACATTTGGAATAAACAAAATGGCAATAGAGAATAAAATGGTGATTTATAAGATCTGGTGGAAAGCAGGAACAGGGCCTAGTTGTTGATTATTTAAGAATATGAATAAATTATGAAGAGATGCAGTATAGCATTTGCCTAAAGTTAAGAAAAACTATACTGCACAGTTAAAAAAAATCTGTTAATATTGTCTTGCTAATTGCTTTTATTATAATAAAAATAAAAACAAAGCAAAAAGATTCTATAAATGATTAACATACACAAAAGAGAACAAAATAAGCAAAAAACTCAGTCTTAGATATCTTACACAGTTATGACCACTTTATGTGACCCTTCTTTTTTATACATTTCACATAAATTTTCTTTATTATTAGAATGATTTGTTGATGTGACCATTAATTATTATTGGAATCAAATTTTAGAAATAAGAGCACAATTAATATGACTTAGTTTAATTACTGTAATTTAAGAACTGAGTTACCCCTGACTGCTCTTCAGACTGGAGAGGGAGGGGGAGAGGAGTGGGGGGTGGGGGAAGGAAATGGGAGGTTGGGAGGACGCCGAAATTTTTTTTCAACAACAACAAAAAAAGAACTGAGTTCCCTGAGAGTGTTAAGATCATAGATAATCAGTGATTCAAGTCTAGGTCTGTTATTTGTCTTTATTATTCCCATGCTCATGTCCCTGTCTTGACTTGCAAACTTTGAAGGCTTTGTGGTAGAATTCATCTGTTCTTCTTATGTTAGATTGATAGTAGACAGTGGAAGGAAAGACTTTTCATCTTGTAATATGGAAAAAAGCATCCACAATTGCTTGAGGTGCTTAATGTGTTCTACTTCTTGTTGTATGCGTTTGCTCCAAAGTTTTCCTGAATTTTCAAATTCCTGATAGCTTAATAGGTATAGGGAAAGGTATGACTCTCTGCTGAGATTTAGAGCTAAGAGAACACTGTTATAGAAACTAGGTAACCATGTGTGTTTCCCTCCTCTGCCTTTTAGAGGATCAAATACATGCTAGCATGGTTCTTGTTACTTTGGATGTACTATATTTATAATATTAAGATCAGAATACAAATCCCTGAACAGATGAGAGAACAGCAACGGACTGAAGGGAGCCAAGATTAGAGGAGCACAAGTTGTGTTATCTCAGATACGTAACACTCTAGAAAATGTAAATTCATTTCTAATTACAAAATCAGAACAGGATCCAAATGAAAATGGAAGTGGTGTCAGAGAAGAAAGTAGGAAAAAGAAACTTCAAATGATACAAGAAACTTTTGTTGGAAAATAATATCTCCAATTATTACTTGCTTGTGCATGCAAGGTAAATATTTTCAAATGTAGACTTTAAATATATGCAGTGTATCATACTTCTATACATGTTAATAAAGCCATTGAAATTGTTAAGATAATATTGCAAGATGATTATTATTAAAATAAACAGCAATAGTTTCTTTGGAATTAAATACAAAAAAATCTATAAATTTAAATTGAACCAAAGTCTATTCAAATGTGTGTCTAAAAATTTTAAAACAGCTCTATGGAGAAGACTGTAAGACTTAAGAGAAACGGATTTTAAATGTAACAAAGGTATAAACATTATGATAGAGTGAAGAACAACCCATGTTCCTATATGAAGAAACATAACATCATGTAGGAGTTTCATTTCCTGAAAATTAGATTTTAAGGAGCCAGGCACTATGTGTGAATCCATAACTTGATATAGATTTTATTCCACCAGGGGTTATAGAATTTCACTGAATTGTGTAGTGTGAATAATGTCAAATGACTTTGAGTACCTTGTGTCAGCTGTTAGCAACCAACAAATGTAACTATTGTACATCAAGATTAATGCCAGGCACTGAGGCATAAGAGAGTTGTCTGGAGCCCAGGGTTTCACATGTGTGTCTTTCACTGGAGTGCTTCTGTGCATCTGGGTAATACTAAATAACCAAGTGAACCAACTTCAACCTAGAACAAGAAAATCACGAAAGCTGCACAACTTTCCTTTCTAATTGGCTTTGAAAATATGCAAACTACCTCTCTATTAAAAACTACAGGTATGACTTGTTTTAATTATAAACTTGTTTTAGAATCGAGGACAGCTTCTCAGGCATGCATTGCTTTAATTGTCATATCTTTATTATGCTTCTGTGAGCTTTTATATCTACTATTATAATATACAACACAGGTGTATGTTTATAGTAAAAATGATTTTAATGCTATAAATTTAAAAACTTTTTAAAATTTTCTAAGTAATAAGCTTTACTAAAATAATAAAATAATCTAAAATAGTAAGCTATGGTACATTTATCTTCTCTTCCTCAATTTACCAAGTCAGGATCATCAAATCAGTGAAAAAGGATAATCTTTGATTTTTGTTAAAATCCTTTGGAACATTCTTTCAAGAATGTCGCAAGACACGGTGTCTTGATGTTGCTGCTTGGCACCTCTTATATCTAAGTGGAATCTCCGGAAGGAAAATTGTCTGACCGTTAAGTGAATGAGCCTTCGTTTCAAAGAATCCATTTCCTCCAAATAAGGATAACACGGCAGAAGCCCACAGGGGTAGTTTTTTGGAAGATTATAGCTATCTTACAAATGATGTAAGCTATATACTTTTATAACTGATGAGCAAAGAGATACAAAGAATAAGGTAGAGAAAGGAGTAAGGTATCTTTTCACTCTCATGACCACTGAATCAAAGCTGGCTACATTTACTAACTATCTGAAAAATATAGAAGTTTGAGTGCTGATATCAATTTGGTTTTGCATATTTTAGAATTTTGAAGTATGTATTCTCCTAAATCTACTGAAAGAGTTTACATTTTTATTATTTTCTCTTGTTAATGTTGAGATAGCGATTCAACCTGGGTTCTTGGCATTTTAGATCAACAGTCTCATACTGATTGATATCGCATGTCTGAATTTTCATTCCTAATATTCATTAATAAATTTTGTTTTGAAAATTTTATTCATTTAGTACAAAGATCCATACGCAAATTGTCCATGCATTAAGAAATCATTGACAAATATTTCATTACTGATCTGGGCAAATTTCACTGATACCATTAAAATATGGGAAATTTCATATTAAAATTTTCGAAAGTTTTTTTACATTTTAAGATTTGCTCTTTGTATTTGGCCTACCAAATATTTAAGAATTCACATATTTGTAGCATCATATTGTAGTCCTTATAATGGAGTGATGTGAGGTTTTGTTATCTCCAAATAACTATGACAATGGACTTCATGGGTATCATAAAGGCCTTGTTTCATTCCTTTATTTAAGAAGCTTAGGAATGTTTGCTTAACTGGTGTTACTAAGTGGTATAAATTTTTAATTTATGTGATAATCTCTCAGAAGAGTTACATATTAAAACTGAACAAGTTACTCAGGGCTTGTAGTCAAATTCTTGATAATAGAAATGGACCAAGTAAACAGTTTCTTTGATGTAACACTCAGTCATATTTTCTGAAGAATCAATCAGGTTCTGGTCTGATTAATTAACTTTAATTATGTTGCTCAGTCCTTGCTAATCTTCAAATCCTGTACTACATAATCAGTATAAAACAAACTGCAATTTTTGGAAATGAAGGGATGAATCTTACTTGGTTACATGATTAACAATAGGACTATTTTTTCTTTACCTAAGAATATACTAATGATGAGTTTAGGAGAGCAGTGAACTGTTCCTTTGGGTTGGAAACTAAATGGAGAATATTAATTAGCTTCTTTGTGACAGGTAGGTTCTTTTTTATTGATTTTTATTGAGCTCTACATTTTTCTCTGCTCAGCTTTCTGCCTCTCCCCTCCCCTGCAACCCTCTTCTAAGGTCCCCATGCTCCCAATTTACTCAGAATAGATTCTTTTATAAGTGATATTGAAAATCTAAAGAGTTCTGTTTTGATTTAATTCATTAAAGACTTTGTCTCACAATGCATAAATGCAGTTTGAAATAAATGTTATTATAACCCTTAATAGAGCAATTGTTAAGTTTTTAATAGTTATAAAGAAATTAAGTCACTTAGTTATGAAATTATTAATAATAAAAGAAAAGCAAAGAGATGAACTGAGGTAGGGATGATCAAATACAACAGGACAATTGAATTGCTGAGTAATTCTTAGTATGGAAGTCACAAATTATTTAATTTTGAATTGAAAAAGAGAGAATTGACACAGTCCTATGATAAGAGTATAAAATTACATGAGTTTTAGGGGCATGCTAAGGCAAATTGGCTGTGATTTTATTAACTAACTCTAATAAAAATAAGTTTTGTTGATTATCCAGTACAAAATGGTCAGTCCTAAAACTTCTACATAGAAGTAACTTTATACAGACTGAGTTAGGTTATTCATATATATGTACATACATGTATGAATGTATATATAGGCACATCCTAGTCAGTCTGTATACTGTAAAATAACACACAACACACATGCACACATTTGTAAGCTGTGATTACTTACCAGTGCAATGTTACCTGAAATGGCTGTCAGGAATGTAATCAAGTTTGAGTTGGAGGGATCACAGCAAGACTGAGCCGGTGACAATTTTATTGAGAGCAATCAAACTTTTATACCTTTATTAGAAAGAGAATATAATAGCAATTGCCAGGATCAATACAGTTGTTGTGGTTGCCAGGATATAATGATGTTTCCAGGCTATACAGGATACACAAGATTAATGTTCCAGACTAACTGTCCTGTCAAGCTTCCATGTTTCCTAGACTTGTAGGGGAACATACAGAAAAACACAAGGTGGACTGAACTCGTCACTACCTGAGGGAATACATTGGTTTCTCAGAAATTAGAAGGCACAGTGTGCTCCTGGAGCCATAGACTGAAAAACCTAAGATGCATGCATTTCAGGGCAGCTAGAGCATGCCATCTCCATGGTTCCCCTAACACATACATACATACATACATACATACATACATACATACATACATACATATATTCTTACACACATCTAGGTATATGTGTATCTATTTATGTATCTCTGTCTATCTATCTATCTATCTATCTATCTATCTATCTATCTATCTATCTATCTACTATCTATCTATGTATCTATCTATGTATCTATCTATGTACCTATCTATGTATCTATCTATGTATCTATCTATATATCTATCTATCTATCATCATCATCTTTCTATCATGTCTCTATATCTGAAAGGAAGGGGAAATGATGTAACTACATTATAGCCTCAAAAAATAAAAAAAAATTATTAAGAATTTGAGTTGTGCCTACAATATACAGTGTCTAGAGAAAAATCTACAATGTACCTCAATGTCCTGTTAAGCTTTCAGTGATCTATAGTTATTTTCTGTACCCCCTTAATCTTTTGTCTGGATCATATAGTATAGTTTCTAAGCCTTGTGCTCTGAAATATAGCTTCTGCTTCTGTGTGGTTCTTGATGGTGTGCTAATTTTTGCAATTCTCTTATAGATACTTTATTTCATAAGAAAATAGATATTTTTATTTCTTCTTAGCATACTAATCTCTTGACCCTCGTGATGAAACTAATATGAGATTTCCATTACATTTACAGTATATCCAGTGTTGATTTAAAAACTATGCTTAGAAAATTTCAAGTCTTACCTTGTCCAGAGGAAAATGATGATGTTTTAGGTTTTTGAAAATATGCATGAGTTCAGAACCAGTAACTAAATAAATTCTGAAGAACCAGTATACCTCTATACTAATTTTGCTAAATAGTGTTGATTATATTTTAAACTGAATACAGTATTTTTAATTAAGGTGGTTAGACTAAGCCTTCAATATGGAATAGTTTCTGAGTTTAGATTGACTTAGCTGTGATAAGCGTGCTGTAAGTCTTCAAAATGACAAATAGAATTGAACTATCCTGAGAAAATCTACTACTTTTTATTCTCTGTATGTCAATACAATTATGTACATTTGGGGGAACCATGATTTCTTATTTCAGAAACCATATATAATTATCAATAGTGAATTCTATGACTATTTTAATGGCTATTTGTATGGCTCAGAGGATTCACTATTTTACTACTATTATACAATGGTTGAAATCTTTTCTTTGGGCAGAACACACATCTTCACTATATTGCTCTAAAACCCCATTGCTACCACTGCTATCACAAAGTGAAACTTGACTGCAAATTTTCACATTGCTATTTTTATATCAGAAATAATAACCACAGAAATCATCCTAAATGTTTATGTTTTCCTCATGAAGCCATTTTTTTTTTTGAGACAGGGTTTCTCTTTATAGCCCTGACTGTCCTGGAACACATTTTGTAGACCAGGCTGACCTCAGACTCTCAGAAATCCATCTGCCCCTGCCTCCAGAGTGCTTGGATTAAAGGAATTCACCACCATTTTCTGTATTTAAAGCACTCTTTATTTTAAAATCTTTATTATTTTTTATTTTATGAGCATGAGTGTTTTATCTACATGTTATGTCTGTGCACTACTTCCATGCCTATTTTCCATGGAGGCCAGGAGGGACATTAAATTCCCTAAACCTGGAATTACCAGTGGTTGAAAGCTACCTTTTGGGTTCTGTGAATCCAATTCAAGTTCATAGGATGAGCAGTCATTACTCTTAACCACAGAGCTATCCCTCCATCTATATTTCTTAATATCTTATTAAAGGAATACATATGATATCTACCACTGAGTCAAAATTCCCAACTGCATCAGCTTAAAAGAAAAAAATATGATTGTTTTGATTCATAAATCATAGATTTCCATCCATTGCCACTTAGTTCTGTAGCTTTGAACCCAGTAGTAACCTCATATATCATGCCAAGTATTCATGGTTAAAAGGTACCTTTACTCATAGTGAGCAAGAAAAAAAGGAGGCAACCAGAACTGAGTGGAAAAGAAAAACCCACATGTCCTCCCAGGGATGTTCACCCTGTGCAGAAAGGAGGAAACAGGGGCCACCTGCCTGGTGCCATTAGGACTCAGCAGATGAAGGACATTCACATACTTACCCACCCATAGTTGCTTGATTTGAGTGGTGAGGAGAAAACATGGGCCTGCCAGCTGCCTTGTGGCACTGAGTGGTCAGGCACTATTATGGTGAGCAAATATAAGTTGGGGTAAGGGAGACAGAGAGTGAGGCAGAATGGTTCATGTCCTGTGGGGAGAGGATTGTAAAGAGGTGAAGGCAGTGAGGAGCAGGCTAAGGTGTATAGACTGCTTGCCATGTGGGGCCAAGATGATGTCTGAGCCTGGGCTCCTACCAAGGGTTGTTTCTGGGCCAGTGGCCTTGCCACAGCTAGACTCTGTTTGTGTTCAAGGGTCCTGTTACTACCAAAGGCCAAGATGATAGGCTGCAGAGATTTGGCCCCTTCCCTCACTGGCTGCAACACTAGGGAGAATTGGCCCTGCCCCTTACCTGTGGCAGCACTCTGAGAAAAGGTCCTATATCTTGCCTGTGCAGCATGACAGAACTGACGCTGTGGCAGGTGTGCAGGTGAACTAGCCCTGTGGACACGAGAGTGGTAGAACTGGTTCTGTCTCTCTTGTCTGCCATGTAATGATGTAGGCAGGGCAAAGATGCCCTCCTCCCATTCATTCTGTCTGGATACTTGCAGCAGGCAGAGCTCTCCCTGTCCCTAACTAACAGTAGCACTCAGAAGAGCAGGCCCTGTATATCGCTTGGAAAGCACAGTAGAGCTGATCCTGTTGACAGGTGCACTGGTGTCCTGGTCCCAAGGGCATGACCATGTGAGAGCTAGTCTCACCCCTTATCTGCCATAAGGTGGCATAGGTAAGAAAGAGAAGCCCTGCCTCCTGCCATCTGCAGAACTCAAGAGAGTGGCTCTTGTACCTGGGCAATTGGTGCAGTTGGTGAGATCACAACCCAACACACGAGCCCTGTAAAACAAACAAGTAACGCTCTCTACTCCATAGTTTTTTAACTTCTGCTTGTGTGGGAACTGTTATCGAGGCTTTCCTAAACTACAGACTGTCGGCACCGTAAAGGTAGCTGAGTGAATGGGATCACTTGCTGCTCTTGCAGAGGACCATTCTCACCACCCACATGGCAGTTCACAGCTCTGTAAATCCAGTTCCAGAGGATCATTATGCCTTCTGACCTCTATGGGTCCTAGGCACATAGAATTATACACACATGCTTAGAAAACATCCATACTCATAAATAATTATTTGAAAAACAATAAACTCTAATCAGGATATTCTATAAGTCAACATATTTTTTTCTCCAAAAGTTGATTTTGGTCATGGTGCTTATCACAGCAGTAGAAAGCAAATTAAGAACATAGCATATTCGTTGTTGTAGGCCTTAAAGACATAAGGATGGTCTTCATAGAAAATCATTGTTATAGTATTTCTTGGATAAGAATCCTTTGTGGTAAGCTACCAACACAGTGGTACAACTACCAGTGAGTAACTCTTCACCCTCTAAATAACACTTATAAACAAGATAATATAAGTTCACTGGAGAAATATTTTCATTGGTGTAGATACAGTCAACATATTTTTTTTTTGTTGAATGTATGGACTTTGCCACAAAAGTAGACTAATATTTGGCACAGTAAATAAATCAAGCCAAAGACCTGTGACAGGAGAGGTCATATGTCTTACTTGAGAGGACATTGCCATTATTTTGTTAAATAGATATGTTGTGCCTGTGAAATTTTCTTCTAAAGACTTGTGGTTATGCCCATAGAAGACTGTTGCTGTCAGTCTCAGTCAGGGAAGGGAATATCTCCATCACCATCTCCATCTCGATCCCGATCCTGCGATCTCTATCCCTATTCCTAACCCTATCTCTATCTCTGTCTGTCTGCCTGCCTGCCTGTCTGTCTGTCTGTCTGTCTGTCTGTCTATGTTGGCAGTGTTCACTGCAGAGACTCAAAGCTGTCCATATTGCTAAGAATAAGTGACAATTTTTGTGCCATAGTGGTCTTTTAGCAGGACTAAAATAGTAAGAAAACTTTTTCATTCATCCCAGGCTAAAGGAATATCATGGAAGAGGAGTAGAAATAATGTAGTAACACATAAAGGATGACGTCATATGGGTTATTTTTTTGGAAATTAGACATTCTCTGTCAGAGTGAGTAGCAAGGATCATAAGGTTCAGAAAGCTAACGAAACTGAAGAGATTCAGGTAGCTCAGAAAGCTACAGACTTCACAAGGGTCCTCTACCCTGAAAAGAGCAGTAAACAAGAAGGGACTGTATAATGGAGGTGACTGAAAGCTGTGCAGAGAGATCCATGGAGGCAACTGTTGGGAATAATCCCATTCTGGGCTAAAGGATTCAGTGCTGTAGCTCCCAATGAGCCACTCATGTTAAATAATTCTTCACCTTGTAAATAACTCTTATAAACCCACTAGTATACTATAGTAGTATGATGTTTTTGACTCTTTAGTCTCCTTTGGGGAACCCACCACCCAACTCCCAAAGGAATAATACAGAGGCTTATTCTTATTTATAAACATCTGACCTTAGCTTGGCTTGTATCTTGCCTGCCTTTATTAACATTTATTATCCTGTCTACCCTTTGGCCTCCGTGTCTTTCCTGTTTCCTTATTCTTTTAAATCTTGCTCATGTTCTATGGATTGCTGTGTAGCTGGATGGCTGGCCCCTGATGTCCTCCTCCTTCTCAATTTTCTACTCTGAACCCTTCTCCTAGTTTTTTCCATTTATATATTCCCTCTGCCTGCCAACTCCACCCATCCTTTCTCCTGCCTCGCTATTGGCCATTCATAGCTTTTTTAAATTATCAGGTATTCTAGACAAAGTATCACAGCTTCACAGAGTTAAACAAAATACAACATAAACAAAAATAACACACCTTAATTTAACAATTTTCCATGCCAGAGTAGGGTAAAATATTTTTTGTCTATAAATGGTGCACCATGTGGTGGAAATACATCTTTGGTTTTTTTCCAAGAAAAGTCATGCAACGTCACAGGTTGGAGACTAAGTCTTCAATATGTGTATCTTTGGGGAGAGAGTCACTGTAGTAGGCTATGATTTCCCAAAATACCAGAGAGATGAGAATAAGTGACAGATGAGACGATTACACATAATATATCCATTACAAGCCTAATGCCCTACAAATGATAACATCTTCCTTTGCATTACATGGAGTTTTTCAATTTCATTAACTATAACTGTCTATTGAGGGAAAGGTACGATTTGTCAACCTAGCAGAATATTAATGGCATGCATGGGTGCTCATGCCTACATACAAATTCTGAAACCAATCTGAGTGCATTCATGCCAATTAATTAGAAACTAACGAGTCTTAAATTATATCTGTGGCCTAATACACTGAGAACCAACTATGACTCATGGTCCATAGCCTCCCACAAATTTTACTTGTGAAGAATTAAAAACTCCTTTTATAATCAACCAAAAATAAACAACAAGGGTCAACTCCAAAAAACAGAGGACATTATAACCCTAAAAATACATGGTATGGCCAGAGAATACACACACCGCAGAGAGGTAATTCTAGAGGTGAAAAGCCCACGTAAGCTTTTTTTAATTAAAAACTCATTATCTATAAAGCAATAATTGCAGGAATTATGGATCACCAATCAGTAATACCAGATGTTGCTTGAAAAATGTCTTTATAGAAATGAATTATTTTGATCTTTTGTGGTTTGGAGAGTCCTTGTAATATATCTTATCCTACACAATTTTATTTGAAAATGTTTTATGGACTTCCAGTTATGTTTTGTCTGAATTTGATACCAATTCCTTCATATTAGTATTTATATATTTTGTGGGCAAGGCTATCTCTTCCTAGTATAGAACTTTTATCTTACATTCTACAGTATGCTGAAGTATAATCTATATTATTTGTCTGGAAGGAAGAATCAGAGAAGATTGGTTGAAAATCAGTTTTACCGTTATATAAGCCTAAGTGTTCTAGGTGTCACTACATTTTGAAGATGCATTGCTTTTTGGTTCAAGTGGAGAGAGACAGGGAAATCTGAATCTTCAAAATCAGCCTCCCACCATCAGACTTACTCAACAGGGAGATAGACTCACTGACTGAAGATAAAGAAGGTTCCTCTTGCCTATGAGTCTAAAGCCTTTACAGAAAATTTTCTGGATTCAGACTCAATGCCTCATGTCACAGGCTGTGCTCATGAACCCATTCTTCTGTAGTTTACAGACTCCAGAAATTAAGACAACACATAGCTTCAGAGAACAGCTGCTCTAGAAATCCATGAGAGCTGTAACACTTCTCAGACATGAACACTTGCTATGGAAGGGATAGCTCTTAATCATCATCCTGGCATTGCTGAAAGGGAGCTTTGGGCTGTAACATGGTTTAGAGCCATAATGGCTCTTAGCAATCATCTGCTTTTACTGAGAATTTAAATTGTTTCGTTTATATTCCTCGTGGAAATCTTTCTTAAGTTATTTTATCTGAATTGACAATAAAGTACCTCCTGTTTGCATGTGTCTGCTCATGCATTCTTGGAGGAAGGTGGGATAGGAATGGGGTTGGAGACAGGAGACAGGACACGGTTTCCTCCCATTTACTATTTTCAAAGTTACTTTATTTCATTCTCCGCTAGCATAGAGGTTATATGTAAACTCAGAGATTATATGACCAATCTAATACTGGAGACTTACTATGAGGATATCTCCTAAGACATGCCTGGTATTAATTACTGATTAGGCAACAGGAAGTAGGAGATATATTGAAATTGAGATAATTCTGAAGATGGTTTATTTTCAAACAATGAAAACACAATTTCTGGAACCATAGAAAATCTGATGTCATAGAATAGAACTTTCTAAGTTTGTTCCATCATTACCTTTTTTTAGGTAGAGGTATCCAGAAGCAGTTGTGTAGAATCAGCTACGTTATGTATACCAATGACTTTCTTAAATGCTTTAATATTGGCATGGCTTAAAAGGAAATTAAACAAGGGACTTAAACCTTACCTCACACAGTATCTTTCAAATCCAGTGAACCCATGTCATGTGTGAGAGATTCCTTTGCTAGATAGAGGAGGTACAAAAGTTTTGATAATGCATAGCCATAGGCCAGCCTCTTTGTGCTACAGAATAAGATGACTGAGGGTAGAAAGTGATCTGAGGAACAAATGAAAATGTGAAGTTGATTGATTACTTTGTCCTGTGGAATCCTAAGTATAGTTAGGCATTTTGTTCTTTCACAACTGAGTTTGCTGTTTATTTAAACCATTAATCATTTATTAAACATTAAAGTACAATAATCTAATTTCCTAAGAACACTCCTAATAGAAAAAAAGATCCATTAGCACATCCTCTGTGTAGTTGCTATAGTAACGATCTAATTCATAAAAATAATGAATAGTTTTTAGTGTCCAGATCCCTGTACTTGAGAGGTGGAAGCCAGAGTGTCAGGAGTTTCAAGGTCATTCACTGCTACAAAATGAGTCAAAAAAAGAGAAAAACATTCTGAGAAAATCAAACAAAACCAAGCTAGAAGACTATCACTAGCAACAAAATAATATCAAGGCCCTGTTCTTATGACTTTTACATTTAGGATTATGTAGCCTGAATTTGCAAATTACTTTTGCCAGTTTAAATTCAACTGAGGTGTTATGATAGTATGAGCAGGAACAAATCAAAGAGCTCTGGTTTGCATGGAACTCACTAGATGGACTGTTCTCAAACCCCCAAATATCCACCTGCATTTCACCCCACCCCTTCTGTGGTGATTGCATGGTTCTAATATGTTTTGAGCACAATTTTTGCAGCACTTGTATCTTTTTGTAGAAAACAGTTACTAGAGACTTGAAAAACATAATTTTACTTTTCTACTTTATGTTCATTTTATAACTTTTTTCCTTTTTTCTCTTTCAAGACAGAGTTTCTCTGAGTAGGTTTGCCTGGCCACTCAGACATGAATAATCACACAGAAACTATATTAATTACAACACTGTTTGTCAACAGCTTTGGCATATTCTTAGTTAGCTCTTACATTTTAAAATAACCCATTTCTATTAATCTGTGTATCACCACGAGGTCATGGCTTACTGGTAAGGTTCTGGTGTCTTTCTCCTTTGGCAGCTATATGAAATCTCATGACTCCACCTACTCTGTTTATATATCTCTGTTTGTATTTCTGCCTGACTTAACTCTGCTTAACCATTGGCCAAAGCAGTTTCCTTATTAACCAATAGTAATAAAACATATTTGCAGCATACAGAGGGGAATCTTTTTCTGTATCTCTCATCTCCCCTTTTCTGTTTAAATAAAAAGGATTTTTTCACTTTAACATAGTAAAATTACATGTAATAAAACAGGAATCAAACAAGAATTACACTTAAAATATTTCCTTGTAAGTCTAAAGTTTCACATCTAACATTGTTTATTATAACTAAGGAAAACTGTAACTATAACTATTTAGTTTTCAACTCCACCAAAAACCGCAGAAGTATATAATATTATGTAAAGAAACAGAAAATACATTGTAAGCAATTTCCAAAGTTCTAGAAATGACAGAGATGTCTCGCTGCCTGGAAAATCACCCAATGTCCTTTTATAATATTGGAGCATCCATCTTCAACCTACAGGCCCATAGTATCTGACATACTTTTCCATGAAGCAGGAAATTTGAAAGACTGTTTAGCCTATATTGACAGTTTGTCAGTCACTTTCTTCTGTGTCCTGCAGAATGTCTGTCAAACTCTTTCATGAAGTTGGAACCCTGAAGGATCCTCTCACCTGCTTTTTGCAAGTCCAGCACTCATTTTATCTGTGTGTTCTGCACGTCCAGTTTATACAACATACCACCAAACAGTCCAGGAAAGAGCAGTTTCTTGCCCAAATGCCTAACCAGCTCCATAAGAAACCTCTTTGATGCCCATCATCTTCTTGCAGTAGATTGGTGCTGCCAGAAGTAGACATGTCTAACTATTTAGAAAAGTCTTAAAAGTTCTTAAAATATTTTAAATGCAATATTCTGTAGGTCTTTGAGGTCAGAAGTGGACACCAAATCCTTTGGAACTGGAGTTGCAGAGAGTTAGTTGTCAAATAGGTGTTGGGGATCTGGCATTTCTGGAACAATAGCAAGTGTTCTTAACCACCGAGC
>NC_022010.1:87883891-87885584 GCF_000317375.1 Microtus ochrogaster
GTCCTTTTATAATATTGGAGCATCCATCTTCAACCTACAGGCCCATAGTATCTGACATACTTTTCCATGAAGCAAGAATTTGAAAGACTGTTTAGCCTATATTGACAGTTTGTCAGTCACTTCTTCTGTGTCCTGCAGAATGTTTGTCAAACTCTTTCATGAAGTTGGAACCCCGAAGGACCCTCTCACCTTCTTTTTGCAAGTCCAGCAGTCATTTTATCTGTGTGTCCTGCACGTCCAGTTTATACAACATACCACCAAACAGTCCAGGAAAGAGCATTTTCTTGCCCAAATGCCTAACCAGCTCCATAAGAAGCCTCTTTGATGCCCATCATCTTCTTGCAGTAGATTGGGGCTGCCAGAAGTAGACATGTCTAACTATTTAGAAAAGTCTTAAAAGTTCTTAAAATATTTTAAATGCAATATTCTGTAGGTCTTTGAGGTCAGAAGTGGACACCAAATCCTTTGGAACTGGAGTTGCAGAGAGTTAGTTGTCAAATAGGTGCTGGGGATCTGGAATTTCTGGAACAATAGCAAGTGTTCTTAACCACCGAGCAGTCACTCCAAATCCAGCACATTCTTATTTTGAGAATAGTATTAAATTAAGGATAAAGATAAAAGATAAAGTTTATTACTACCTAATATTCACCTTAGGAATGCATTCTTCTAAGGAGGTATCATAGATACTGAGCCAAATGACTGTTTAAGGGTTATATCTTTACGCTCTGTGCTTAACACATGATTCTGCCACATTATTTATGTGGTCATGTGTCATTGCATTTGCTCCATTAAACATAGGTAAACTAATAGTGAATTCACGAGGAAGACATAAAAAGTAAACAAATAGAAAATATGTAACAGCATCAAAACAGTGTAGAGTAGTACACTGGTTATTGTAAATGGTTTTCCATTGATTATGTGGAACTTCAGAACACTGTAGTCTAGTATACTGGTTATTGTAAATGGTTTCCCATTGATTATGTGGAACATCAGAACACTTGACATTGAAAACTTTGATGTATTTGTCTGGCCATATTTCTGAGAACAAACCATATACATCAGTTTCAGAATGAGCAGAAGGCACAGGGTTTTTACACCTTATTGCTGAAACATGTCTTTCAAGTCAGTATGGAGAGAAAAAGCTCATTATTAATTTCTTGGAAGACAGGCATGAGAGTTCAAATTACCATTTACAACACAAAATGTTCTAAGGAATGCTATTAATAAAAATTAAGTGCAGAAATTGTAATAAAAATACCTGTTCATCTAAAATATATCTCTATACATCTAGAAAACCTAACTAATATAACTACAAGTTTGACTATTATAAATGACTATTTATTAATCTGTAACTTTATTCATACATTGCATTTTTAAGTGAGCTATAAAAATACCTTAAACAAGAACATAAATACACATACATGGTATAACAAAATCAACCTTAAATTTGCATCAATATACCAAGATCCATACCAATGGAAGTTATTTTTCTTTATATTATATCCCTCTTTAAATGAAAAATAAACATTTATAAACAATCATTTTGGGAATTTGGGCATAGTTTTATCAAAAATACTTCATGCTGCTTGTTGGGTGAAGTATTTTTAGAGTTTATGGAGATCAGTCGAGGGGAGAGGGTTTTGTTTCATTAATCCACATTAGCCAGGAAGAAATCCACAGGTTCTTATCCTCT
>NC_022010.1:87886260-87886942 GCF_000317375.1 Microtus ochrogaster
TGTATTTGGTTTAGTTCTGGCTTATTTAGACAAAAGGGGGAGATGTAGGGTTAAGCCAGCCCCTTTAGGGCGGGTTTGCCTGAGGTGGTTGTTGACTGATAAATTGAGAGCGCGGAGGCTGCGCGCTCCTCTTTCTTTCTTTCCTACCTCCTGTGCTACACGGGGACTTCGGTTCTGTAAGTTTTATTTAATCATTAAAATTGTATATATTCTTTAATATTTGCCTGCATTTATTCACGCCGATACACCGAGCAGTCGCTCCAAATCCAGCACATTCTTATTTTGAGAATAGTATTAAATTAAGGATAAAGATAAAGGAGAAAGTTTATCACCACCTAATATTCACCTTAGGAATGCATTCTTCTAAGGAGGTATCATAGATACTGAGCCAAATGACTGCTTAAGGGTTATATCTTTACACTTTGTGCTTAACACATGATTCTGCCACATTATTTATGTGGTCATGTGTCATTGCATTAGCTCCATTAAACATAGGTAAACTAATAGTGAATTCATGAGGAAGACATAAAAAGTAAACAAATAGAAAATATGTAACAGCATCAAAACAATGTAGACTAGTACACTGTTTATTGTAAATGGTTTCCCATTGATTATGTGGAACATCAGAACACTTGACATTGAAAACTTTGATGTATTTGTCTGGCCATATTTCTGAGAACAA
>NC_022010.1:87888406-87889012 GCF_000317375.1 Microtus ochrogaster
AGGGTGGCCCTTTGTTTTGTCCCAGCCACTCAACTAGCTTACACCTGAAATAACCACACAAAAATTGTATTAATTAAATGCCTGCCTGACACATTATCTCTAGGCTCTTATTGGCTAACTCTTACATCTTGATTTAACCCATTTTTAATAATCTGTATCTCACCACAAGGTCATGGCCTACCGGGAATGATTCAGCATGTCTGACCTGGCAGCTCTTTGGCTGTTTTTTCACTCTGCTTTCTTTCTCCCAGGATTTAGTTCTGTCTTTTCCATCTACCTAAGTTTTGCCCTATCAGGCCAGCAGTTTCTTTATTGATTAACCAATGAAAGTAATAGATAAAAAGAATGACCTCCTACATTGGAATTTCTTTCATTTTCTGTTCTTACATCTGAAATGGAATCTGGGTATGCGGGATCACGTCTACAATCTCGGCACTTGGGAGGCTGAGCCACAATTTCAAAGACACATGACTTGTTAAGACATAATAAACTCCAGGCCAATTTGGGTTCCAGAGTGAGACGTTAATTCAGAATAAGTAATAAATATAAGAATTGTTGGTGGATAACAATGTATTATTGTTTATCTGTCTGCTATAGAATACTTAA
>NC_022010.1:87891048-87892202 GCF_000317375.1 Microtus ochrogaster
GGGTCCAGAATCCCTCTTGATTTTTCAGCTTTTTTAAGTCTTATATGGATCCATGCCCTACAAGGTGAGCATCATTTGTAAATGGGGACTGTGTGTTCACTTCCTGGCCACCCAGACCCAAATAATCACACAGAAACTATATCAATTACAACACTGTTTGGCCAATAGCTTAGATGTATTCCAAGTTAGCTCTTCCATCTTAAATCAACCAATTTCTGTTAATCTGAGTATCACCATGAGGCTGTGACCTACTGGTAAGTAGTCAGTATCCTTTTCCTTTGGCAACTGCATGGCATCTCCTGACTCTGCCTATTCTCTTTATGTATCTTTGTTCATATTTCCTGCCTGGATTTACTCTGCTAAGGCATTTTCCAAAGCAGTTTCTTTATTAACCAATGATAATAAAACATATTCACAGCATACAGAAGGGAATCCCACATCAGTTTTGGTTGTATGTTGGAGGAAGAGGGTGGCCCTTTGTTTTGTCCCAGCTACTCAACTAGCTTACACCTGAAATAACCACACAAAAATTGTATTAATTAAATGCCTGCCTGACACATTCTCTCTAGGCTCTTATTGGCTAACTCTTACATCTTGATTTAACCAATTTTTAATAATCTGTATCTCACCACAAGGTCATGGCCTACCGGGAATGATTCAGCATGTCTGACCTGGCAGCTCTATGGCTGTGTTTTCACTCTGCTTTCTTTCTCCCAGAATTTAGTTCTTTCTTTTCCATCTACCTAAGTTTTGCCCTATCAGGCCAGCAGTTTCTTTATTGATTAACCAATGAAAGTAATAGATAAAAAGAATGACCTCCTACACCATTTCTCCTTTTCTGTTTAAAAAAGAAAGGAAGGCTTTAACTTTAATATAGTAAAATTACATATAACAAAACAGTTATCAAGCAAGAATTATAGTTACAATATTTATATCTATTTTATCTTTTATCATAACAAAGAAAAAATTATAACTATCTATCTATTTTTTAACTCTAGCAAAGACTTAAGAAGGCTATACTATTACCTACTTAAACTGGAATTAAGCAACTTTCAAAATGTTGTCCTGGAACTCACTCTGTAGAACAGACTTACCTGGAACTCATAACTCACAGAGAAATATCTGCCTCTCTCTCCCAAGAATGGAAATTAGAG
>NC_022010.1:87892302-87906278 GCF_000317375.1 Microtus ochrogaster
AGCTTCTCTAGGATCATGAATTATAGGCTCAATGTCCTTTATTTATGGCTAGAAACCAAATATGACTGAGTACATCCCACGTTCCTCTTTATTTATATCTATTTTATCTTTTATAATAACAAAGAAAAAATTATAACTATCTATCTATTTTTTAACTCTAGCAAAGACTTAAGAAGGATATACTATTACCTATGTAAACTGGAATTAAGCAACTTTCAAAAAGTTGTCCTGGAACTCACTCTGTAGAACAGACTTACCTGGAACTCATAACTCACAGAGAAATATCTGCCTCTCTCTCCCAAGAATGGAAATTAGAGGAGTATGCCACCACTTTCTAACTTAACTTTTAAAATGTTCTTGTAATTATTATAATTACATACTTTTTCTTTTCTATTTGCTACCCACAACTGCTTTCTTGCACCCCCCCTTCTTCTTTCTCTCTCTGACTTCCCCACCTCTGTTTCTCTCTTTGTCTTTCTCTCTGACACACACACATTAAGTACATAAATAACTTCAGAACTGACAATTTGGTATTGGATAATCTATTGCCTTTTTAGTATGCACTGATATAACTCTAGGTTCAGAGATGAAATTTAAGTATTCTATAGCAGACAGATAAACAATAATACATTGTTATCCACCAACAATTCTTTTTTTTTTGTTTGTTTGTTTTGTTTTTCGAGACAGGGTTTCTCTGTGGCTTTGGAGCCTGTCCTAACAATTCTTGTATTTATTACTTATTCTGAATTAAGGTCTCACTCTGGAACCCAAATTGGCCTGGAGTTTATTATGTCTTAACAAGCCATGTGTCTTTGAAATTGTGGCTCAGCCTCCCAAGTGTTAAGATTGTAGACGTGATCCCGCATACCCAGATTCCATTTCAGATGTAAGAACAGAAAAGGAAAGAAGTTCAGGGAGTAGCTTACTATTCACCAACAGGACCAAAACTTCATTTTTGCTTTGACAGAATAAATCTATATGACCTTATGTCACAACAAAATTTAAAAAGGTAATAAAGAGCAAAGACACAAGAAAGTGAAAGTGTCTAATGTAGGGTAGTTGAAATATTTGTCTTGACTATTATGTTGCAAATTTGTTGAGCAAGATAAACATAAATGGCTTGGGGAGTGATTTGGAGAAGATATTTACCAAAGTGAAATAACTAGCTTTGATATAATTCAGTTGTTGAAAGTGTTTATCATCTCAAGGGAATCTTGAGTACTCAAGACTTTCCTCTCCATTAGATCCAGTTTATGATGCGATTTTCTTTAGCCTACATCACAAATGTTAAGACATAAATCCACTACACCTTTTTTTAAGATGTACCCTTTTCTGCCACCTTGTGTATGATAAGTCCATGAAGAGTAAAATATTGATTAACTTGCTGTCTCAGTTAATCAGTGTTGAATGCCATGAAGAACTTAAAACATTTAGCTGATTTCAGCTTATGATTGGTGTAAGAAGAATCACCACCAATTAATAAAATTCCAAAATTTTATATAAATTTTTACTATAGTAAAGTTGGCAATTGGCCAAATGTCATGGATAAGTACAAAAATAATCAACTGGTCACCAAGTGACCATATAGCTCTACTAACAGCAAATTTTGAGTAACATGATAGTATACAGATACACTGTTGATTCTTGCTAAAGAAAGCTTCAACACTTATTAATGGTTGATTGAATTGATAAGGTTATACCCAATGTCTCAATCTGTGTGCAGTCTCTGTCCCTTATTGTAGGAAATGAATTTTTATTATTGATAATGTGCAATAGTTAAGAAAAATAAGGGTTAAGATACAGAAAATAGTCTTTACATAGGATTATTAAAACACATTGTACAAAATGACTAGTTGGTAAATATAAACCTAAGAAATTTGCCAGCCTCATTTAGAGACATATACATAACCCTTCATGAAAACCATATTTCATCAATCTTCTAGTTAAGTTTTCTTTCCTAAGTGTCTAATCTTTTTGTCATAGCTTTTGTCCCTGGGTCAATGGAGATCACAACCACAAGACCACTTCTTACAATTAGTAAAGCTACTTGGACATCCAGTTTGATGTTTTTCTTACTGGAAACAACTTGTTAATCATTGATGGAGTTATGATATCTCATTAGTACACATCTTGGTAATAATCCCAGCATTTTACACTGCATCATTAGAATGTTAGATTTTATTTATTTTGGATCTGGACAGTTATCCCAAGAGAAGTTTCATTTGTTTCACCATTGGTCTTGGTGGAAGCTTGAATTGTGATATTTTGTATAAATATTTTGGTATTCAATGCAACACACACATTCTGTACTAGAATTGGCTCCTTTTGTATTCTTTTCTTGATAGTGAATTGATATTTTATGCAACTGAATTGTGTGTAAATTTTTAGGTATGAAGAAATCTAACTTATAACTATAGGTTTGATTTTAGGGTCTTCTGTTCTCTGAATAACTATTCAAGCTTTGAAAGAACTTTAAAGGGGATTTACAAGAACTTGTCAAGAAAAAGTTATGTAGTTGATGAACAGGATATAACTTGGCTTTACAATTTTAAGTGATTCTGATATCCTCCTTTTCATAAGTACTGCACACCAAGAAACACATTCTTTAAACGTTGAAGGCTTAGTCCTTGCCATTTAAAAACTTCTTTCTTTTTTATAAAATGTCCTAATGAACAATTTATACCTAGCTAAAAATAAATATTATTAGGTTATCCATGTTAGAATATGGACGCATGATAAATAAATGTATTTTCCTAATTATAAAGAACAATCAATTTGCCTTTTCTTTTGGAAAGGATGCCCTGAATGTTCAAGATCCTAACCATGTATTTTATATGATTCAACTCTATTTGATATTTATATGTCATTGAAAGCCATATTGAGGATTCATGAGCTGAACCAAATGGATTTGGTAATGGAACCACATCTGGAAGACTAATTATAACTTGGAATCACTCCCTGATTAAGCTTGAAAAGATGTGCTCTTCAAATACTCATTAAGCTAATTTGAAAAAAAGTCAAAATATATTCATCTTTCTAGTCTCAGTTGCCCTATTTATCTCTGTCATTTCCACATGGATGTGAATATGCCATTTTATTTTTTATTCTTTTTGGAGAAATGGAGTTCTCAGGATCATTTCTTTGCTATTTCTACTGTAGCGATTCCTATGTCATAGGATGTAAACTCAGGAACAACTTCTTTCCATTGACAGGATTCTCCTTTGAGAATATAGCACCATGAAATTGAAACACAATGATAGAGTTAGAGCTTAAGAAAATAGTAACTAAGTGATTTTTAAGTAGTGTTCATATTTAAATTATTTTTCATATTCCAAAATTATTTTAAAAATAGTTCATTTTGACATTATTTTAATCTTTGATCTATTGAACTACATGTTCTAGCCCTAGTTATGATAGAATCAAATTTTTGGTATAGTCCTTCAATTAATGAGAGATGAAGTTGAGGGTGGATAATTAAGTGATATTATTTTATGGCAAGATTTTTTTAAAGAGCGAGAGATACAGCTCTTCACACAAAAGACTGCATTAGTTGTACATAAACATTAGAGCATTCCATGAAAACTAGTTGTTTGTACAGATTTTACTATAAGAATCTGAGTTTTTCCAAACTAATGTCATCTATGCCTTCTACAAAAGGAGAGAGCAAGGCTATTAATTCAGCTGCCATTGTAAATCAGCAACACACAGGACTAATCTTTACATTTGATTTTCAGTGCCCTGTCTGGAACCACAGGTGAAAATAGATGTTTTAACACCATTGCAGAAAGATCCTAGATTCAAGTCCATTACTAGAGCTCAAAAAGATAGAAATTTGGCTTGGTACTGTTTTTAAGCTGCCAAATGGCAATGAGAACAGTCACAATACTCTACCGTTTATGTGTTTTTCAATCTTTTTTTTTCAGATGCTCTATAACAAAATATCACAAAGCCAAACTAGCTTGACGACAACAGAAACTTTGTATGCCACAGTTATGGAGGCCAAAAATTTAGAACAAAAGATCTGGAAGGGATTCTTGTGAAACAGGCATGGTATTTTGTCCTTGTTTCTATTACCTCCTGGTGGCTTGTCAACAGTCTTTAGCATTTATTTATAGCAGAAACATCTCTCCTGTTATTATATCATTTATTCTCTTGAAGTATATCTCTAGCTCATCCACCACATTAGACTAGATGCCATTTTTTTTTCTGTAATTACAGAAAATCTGGAGATACAAAACTCCCACTGACTCAAAAAAGAGTGTATAATAGACCAAAGTATGGATGCCACTAAAGCCCAACTTGGCAAACCAATTAGGTTTGTTTTGAGGTTTCCGAAAGGAGTAGGGCTTAGAAGTTACAGACAGAGGAAAGAATAACTCCCAGTCAACTGCATCACTGAAAGCCCAACCAAGACGGTCCTGGCTCAAAAAAATGTGAACCTTAGGCATCGCTGTAGGATGTTTCAGCAAAGTGATGGGCCGGAGAATGAGTTTTTCTGAGCTTGATTGTTCTGTGCTCTCAGAGCTTTGACTTTTATATAACCTTGGGGATAGAGAAGACTTACTCATCTTGTCAATTTCAGGGATTTCATGAGCTTCTCAGATGGTTGCTTTTTGAATCTTCACAAACTTTCTCTTCAGACTTTCTGGGTCTTAAGAAGCCTTGGAAGAAATCATTGCAAAAGAGCTAGACAGCAATGCTTAATATCATGGTATGATAGCAAACTCAGAATCTGACTAGGATTATAGTAGAGAAAATTTTATTAAAGGATTTGCTATGCCCACTTCTGCAACTGAATGTCTGCCCAATTTGGTGGTGCTGTAGATTTAATAGCTATGTTAATCACTTTTTCTCTTAAGATCTACATCCTAGTCAGGATCTACTTGGTGATTCTGACTTCTGCACCATGTTTTAACTGATATTAACCAGCTAGGGAAAATGACTTCTTACTAATCACTCTCTCCCCTCCTCTCTTTCTCTCTCGCTCTCTCTACTTTTTGCTCTCCCTCTAAACTGTTAACTTCACCTGTACTACTAAATCTCTGCCAACCTGAAAGGCAGATTTTTCCTTAATGTTGTTGGCTCAAAAGTATGCTCATGTACCAAATTTTCCTTTCCAGATTTCCTGTGGTGCCTTATAATAGAGAAAACATAATCTAAAAGTTGGCAGATTTCTTGTGTTCTTGAATTTTCTCTGTCACATTTCTTTGAGGGGAGAAAAGGAGCCAATAAAACTTCTTAGTGTAGTAATGAGTGAAAAAGTAAAAAAAAAAAAAACAGTAGAAAACAAATAGATAGTTGAATATTTTCTCTCAAAGATATTTTATTTTGTAGATAAACAGGCAAATAAATACACTTCAAGTCAAGCTCATTAAAATGCTGGACTTAAAATGTAATTCCATTGTGACTGCAATATTAAATCTTTTGGTACACTACACTGCTCTTTAGTGCTTAAAATGTGGAGAAGTTTTGAGCTGACATCTGAAATTATTCAGTGGCGAAATACGCATTAATATTGCTAAGATACAAGTTCTTTCCAACTTCAGCTATGCAGCTATCAATCCCAATTAAAGACCTAGAAAATTACTTTGTATTGACAAACTCATTCCAAAGTTCATATAGAAATACAAAAGACCCAGTATCATCACCACAACTCCAACAAAATATTCAAACTTGTTGGTAGATCATAAGATAAATAAACAAAATTCAGTATAGGATTTGTAAACAAACTTGTAGGTATTAATTTATCTTGACAAAGAAACAAAGCACTTTTGGGGCAAGAATTCCCCATGAAAGTGAAAAACATCTTTAGAGACCGTATTTTATACATCTTACAAAACTGATCCAAATGGTTTACAAATCCAAATATTAAATGCAGAACAATAGAAATTGTAGAACATTGTATATTTAAAAATGTGGGTGATTTTTGGTAAAATGAGTTTTTTTTTCTTAAGGCACACTAAATTAATTGATCAGAAAGAAATACCTATATGTTGGCCTTCTTCAAAATTAACAAATTCACCTAGAAAGTTCCTTTACATAAATAAAAAAAACACACTCTGGGAGAAAAAAATTTTCACAAAATACATACATATCTCTTAAAGTACTGGTGTTGAAAATGTAGATACAAATCTTAAAACCCAACCACCAGAAGATAATTGGATTTTAAAAGGGAATGTTGATTTCTTTTTAAAAAAATTGAAAAATAACTCATTAAAGATTTTATGCATGTATTATCTCTCTCATCCCTCTATCTCTATGTATCTATGTATCTCTGTATCTATCTATGTTTCTATGTATCTACGTATCTATCATCTATCTATCATCTGTCTATCTATCTATCTATCCATCATCTATCTATCTATCTATCTATCTATCTATCTATCTATCTATCTATCTATCTATCATCTATCTACCTACCTACCTATGGCAGTCCATATGAGCAAAGATGCTGAATGTTATATCACCAGGAAACTGTATACAAATAAGACAGTGTGGTATCATTGGACATCTATAAAGAATAACTAAAGCCATAAAATAATAAAACCAAAATAAATTCTCTCCATTATTGGGGAAGTGGATTATGTACTAGTATATTAAATGGATAGTTAGATTATTTTGTATGGTCAAAATTTATCTTCATTTCTTAGGTGTAATAATTGTACATGCATGTATTTGACAATAACAAAATCCTATAGATTATTCAACACAGAGTAAAACTTGATGCAAAGTTATTGGCTCCAGTTAGTCACAATACGCTGGCTGATTCATTGTAACAGGTGTATTAGATCAATGCAATATACTGCTGATAAAGTGTAAACAGAGACTGCTTGTTCATTGCTTAGCCTCCAAGACCCAAATAAACACATAGAGCCTTTAGTAATCATAACATTGTTTGGTTAATAGCTTAGTCATACTATTAGCTAGCTCTAATATCTTCAAGTAACCCATTTCTATTAATCTGTGTACCACCACAAAGCTGTGGCTTAATGGTAAGTTTCCAGTGTCTTTCTCTTTTTGCATCTATATGGTATCTCCCTGATACTGTCTTCTTTCTCTCTGCATTCAGTTTAGTTTTCCTTGCCTAGCCCTATTTTGCCCTTCCCAAGGCCAAAACACTTTCTTTATTAACCAATGGTTATAAAACATACTCATAGCCTACAGAAAGAAATCCCACATCAATAGAGTGTCATATATGGACTATAAGGAGTGCTACATGAGGTATATGACATTTCCTGTAATTGTAACCCTAATCTAAAATATGTCTATTAATTAAAATATACAGATAAAAAATAGGAAGGTTATGATGTTATACAACAAAATAATGTCAAAAATATGTACATCAGATAAACTCATGTGACTGTTCTGTGTAAAATACTTGGTTATCTTAGAGCCAAGTGAGAGGCAGGTTCTAAGAGCAGAACTGGACCAAACAGCCTTCATGTGAAGTTAAACGACAACAGGGGCTTAAGAACCAGAACAGCTGCAGCAGGATTTTGGAAGACGATGCTAGAGATTTCTGACACATGTAGAAACATTACATCTCAAGAAGTCAGCTAATGAAGAGCAGAGCCATTCGCATGAACCAGAAGTAATCTCTGTCAAGAGGTGTCCTGTGAAAATGTACTTTAAAAGTAGTGACAGAAATGACATTTTATCTCTGCCTTTTTGTATGGCCTTTTTGTCTTAGTTCAGACTAGCTTCCATTACCTTCATCCACATATGAGCTGTTCCCTCACTTGAAAAAAAAAGTCCTTTTGCTATCACATCATTCTGTCCATTCCCACATCACCTAAAAAATCATAGGCCATGTTAGATCCGTCAAGTTTACATTGTCCCCTAATAATTAAAAGTATTTCTAGTTTGACATTTAAATTTTTATCCTTATTTGAGCTGATTTTCTCATGTGATGTGAGATAAAGTTTAATTTCATTCTTCTACAAATGTTTTCTTTTGTAGTTTCCTCAGCAAAAAAAAAAAAAACCTTCTCTTTCTTTCTGGCATGTTCTTTTCATTTTTTTTCTTTTGATTCTTTAATCGTTTCACATGTCTATATAATACACTTTAATTATTCTCCCCTCTCCTCAGTTTCCCTCTTTCGTATGTTCTCCCACTCCTGCTCAAACACTTTTTCTCTCCCAACACATCTTCTCCCTCTCTAGTATGCTCTTTTCTTTGTGTGTGACTCACTGAGTTTAAATAAAATTTTCTTTCTTATCCTGGGGGAGGGCTTGTTTACTGGAGCAAGGACATTATCAATAGCTACACTACTGAAGACAATGTTTCATCTGATCCCCATAAAATGCTCATTAGTTCCTCAGAGAAGGGTGGGACCCCATGTGCTCCCCCTATTTCCCATGATTATTAGTAACATTAAACATCGCCACATATTATTTCCCATCTTTGTAGATAAGTCTGCACAAGTACTTAACACCTTTTATAAGGATTAACTTTTTTTAAAAAAAGGATGAAGTGTATTAGCTCCTTGGTTATTTCTAACATTAACCTCTTTTTTTCTGATGTGTGACTTGCAGACATTTTCTTTCCGTTCCACAGGTAGCTTTGGGCTTTTCTGGCTTCTTCTTTTGCTGTTTTGGAAGATTTGTAGTTTAATGAATTCTGCTTCTCTATTTCTGATTTTTTTGTCTGAGCTTTGTGTGCAATGTCCATAATAAAGAGAGCTGAGTGCCTGGCGATGGTGGCGCACACCTTTAATCCCAGCACTCAGGAGGCAGAGACAGGCGGATCTCTGTGAGTTCGAGGCCAGCCTGGTCTACAAGAGCTAGTTCCAGGACAGGCTCCAAAGCCACAGAGAAACCCTGTCTCGAAAAAGCAAAAAAAAAAAAAAAAAAAAAAAAAAAAAGAGAGAGAGAGCTGATACACTAATATCTAATACACTAATATCTATCTTTCCGCTTCTTGACTGCAGACACAATGTGAACAGCTGAGTCATGATCCCATCAGTTTGGTGATGGCTACTAGCTCCTCATTTCCTCCTCCATGACAGACTGTACCCTCAGAATCAGAGCCAAAATGAATCCTTTCCTTCTTAATTTGTTTTAGCAGTTGCATCATGACACAAGAAATGAACTTGATACAGCATTTCTATTTCCCGAAGAGTCTGCAAGATTTCTTGGTTACTATTTCCTGAAGTAAGTTTTAAATGTCTTTCATCTTTTCTTATCTTCTAGAAAACACATAGTCATATTTTTGTGCTATTGTTGACCCATGAGTCTTTCTTGAGTTTAGAATTTTTTATCCCCTTGATGTAATCTGTTGTGGAACTCTATTGCACTTATAATTTCATTGATTGATGCTTTTACTTTTAAAATTTCTTATTATTTCTTTTGTGTGTTTTGAAGTCTCTTTTCTGCATTTCACATTATGTTCTTGTTTTTCACTGTATATGATATGTGATTACCATATATATGTGTATGTGGAGTTAGAGGACAGTCTTGGGTGTCAGGCCTTGCCTTGTACCTTTCTTTGAAATCCGGTCTCTTCAGTTTTCACAGTTGCACATGCCAGGCTCGTTGGTCTCCAGATTTCTACAGATTCTCGTGTCTATGCTTTTCATCTCATGTAGGAGTTTTGGGATTAAAGATTCATACTAGTTTTCCTTTCCTAACACAGGTTATGTGGATTTGGATCAAGATCTTCATAATTGTTCTACAAGCATTTTATCCACTGAACAAGTATCATTGTTTTTGAATGTTTATCAGAATTTACTTGCATTTCACTGAATTTCATCTCCATATTGGAAGTCATTTGGTAAATGTTCTGTGTTAATTAGAGTCTATCAACATTGTCTCTGTGTGACTTAATTGTTTTGCTCTCTCTTTTTTATTGAGCTCTACATTTTCTCTGCTTCCCTTAATTTTTGATATCAGTACCATCTATGATTGTATTGGTAATCTAGATTATGGGAGTTTATGAATTATAGATCTTATAAGATGGTTGCAGGTTGCAATTACTGTTGGTGCTTATAGTAGTGATAGCAGATTTTGCTGAGCTTTCAAATATAGACAATATCTTTGCCATAGCTAGAAACAAGCATAGATAGGACCAGGAATTTTTTTGCAAGAGTACCTGTAGACTGAATTCCATTTGTTTTGGTAGAGATGCGTTGAAAGCCTTCTGAAACTTGTGCAGGTAATATTTAATAGCCATACTCCTCATTTTGTATGATTGCATGGTACCCCTCACTAATACCTATAGGTTTCTGAAACTTTAGCTAAGGCATCTAAATTCCTGGATTTCAGGGTCTCATTGTGCATGTTCCATTTCAAACAGTAAGTGCTTTGGTGAAGACAAGATTACTAACCATAGCTATAGAAATATCACAACATGGGTGTACTCTTTCCCCAGGCGCCATGGAGAAACATGAGTTATGCTCAGTGCATTTGCATTACAGCTTCGGTATAAAGGACATGATAGAGGAAAATGTTGATGAACTTGCAGATGAGTATAGGTTTCACTAGGGTTGGAACAAATACTGGGGCAGTAATGAACCTATAGAATTCATTCATGGACTTTCTCAACTTTGGTTGGAGGTTGGACCTTTGTTGTTGAAGTCAGGACTTAGCAACGGTGACTACTTGCCAAAGGTTTTGTGCTCAGAAAGAGGTCTTTTTCATTGCATAACTTCTGAGTTCCTCAAAGCTCTTACATTTCTTTAAGTTTCTTGTGGATTTGATTCCCTCTTCCACCAGGAAGGGAATGTTCAGTTTTGAGGCTATAACAGCACAGTAACACATTTGAATAGTGCCATTTAGGGCACTATTTTACAGGCAAAATTATACCTTTCAAAAAGGCACTTACATTTTACTGTAAAAATTAGTTCTTTAAATATGAACTAGTCATTCATCTTTCACTTTGTTTAAGAAATATTGCAATTGCTGGGTGGTGGTGGTGTATGCCTTTGATTCCAACACTCGGGAGGAGAGATAGGAGGATATTTTTGAGTTTGAGGTCAGCCCGGTCTACAAGACCTAATTCTAGTACAGGAACCAAAGCTACACAGAGAAACTTTGTCTCAAAAAACCAAAAAGAGAAAAAAAGAAAGAAAAAGAAAAAAAGAAAAAGGAAGTAAGAAAGAAAAAGAAATACTGTGATCACACAGTGTAAGGTACAAATACATTTAAAGCACTGCTCTTACACATAGATGCTTGTCTGGTGTCACACAGTCTTAGATATATTTTTGAGTACATCCTGGGTGAAAATGATAGCTGTTGCATAAAATGCCAAAAGTACTTTTTGATTACTTATATAAGATTATGAACACATGTATGATTTTCAAAATAGAGAAAAGTAAAAGCTGAAGTACATAATTAACTATGAATTGAGTTATCAATGCTCAGACAGCATAACTAATTCAATGAAACATAACTGTATGAACTTCATAATTTTGAGAGTTTATTGCCATTATTACAAGAAAATTAGCATTGCAATGTAATAATACAACCTAAGGGGCTTGTTTGCCTTCTGTAGTTCTAAAGATAATGAAGGCTGTATGTTTGTTTATTATAGTAAATAGACCTCCTCATACATTAAAACTTTTTGTATTATCTATATTATAATATGATGCAAGTTAATTCCCATTCTTTGAGCTATATCAGATGAAATGGTGAAAGATATTTTAGTAAAATATGTAGGCTATTTATTAATATCAGGAGCAGCAACTGATATCTCAAGGGAAGGATGACTAGTTTTATACAAACTTGTCTCGAGCTAGGGTCATTAGATAGGAAGAAATCATGTTGAGAACCTTGGGTTCAGCTCTAACCCCGTAAAAGTCTTCAGTAAATTCATCAGTTGTTCCTACAATGTGCAAAATATTAATGAAAATAGAGCATAAACAGTTTTGTTCTAAAGTTGTTCACAGCCTGGTGAATTAAATACACAACCACATAGGCATTCAGAATTGAAGTGATATTATGATAGAAAATTATGTGCTTTTTCACAGCACTTAAGAAACACATGTTGGAGAAAAACAATTACCAAAGGATATACAGAGGTTTTTTTCCATGGGAAGGAAGTTATAGTTAGCAAGGTGTAAGCCATTTTCATATGCCATTTGTACCATTGTGACTCTATGTATAATCAGTTAGTCCACATTTCCAAAACATGGAATAAAATGCTTTTATTGTTTTCACTTCAAAAAAATAATAAATGTATTGATATATATGCATAAATATATTATAAAATTTGTATTGAAATAAATTATATAGTACTTCACATATATGAGGAGTTTTGGTTTTAAATATCATTTAAAATAAACTAAGATTGAAAGAAATAAACTGATACTAGCCCATGTCTGAAATCTGAGCGATGGAGGTGCAGATTGAGAAAGGATGGTTAGAGGGCAACATTGATGGGAGGTAACCGGTAATGCACAAATGGGAGCATAGATCGTAGGATAGAGCAGTTGTGCAGGGGTTAACTCATCAAGAGAAACCACGGTGTCTTCCAAGATCTCAGAGAATCTTTTGGGACAAGATCAATGTGTGAATTAAGGAATTACCTGAAGAAGTTGATGAGATTAGCAGGTCATATAAACCATGTAATACTTATTAAACTATGTTGTTACTGGGTGAGGACTGGGATTCAAGCAGGTAAATGACATAAATAGATCTATTTTAGAAAGATTATCTGCTAAGGGTCAACGGAGAGGTAAAGGATGAGTCAAATGAAAGGATCTGAGATCTGTGGGAGTAGTTCGTTGTTAGCTGGGGACAGTGGTAAAAAAACTAAGGCAGTTTGACAAGAAGCCATTTAATTATTTTTTTCTTTTCTTTTTGTTCAGTTGTTGTTGTTTGTTTTATTTTGTTTTTGAGACAAGGTTTCTCTGTGAAGTCCTGGCTGTTCTGGAACTTACTCTCTGTAATCAAAGATGACCTCAAACTCAGAGAGATCTACTTATTTCTGCCTCCAAGTGCTAGGATTAAAGGTGTGTGCTGCCACCATGACCAGGTCATTTCATTTTTAGTGAGCACTAGACTCTGAGTGCCATGAAGCAGAAGCCATGGAGTTTTAGTCTTGATAATCATACATTTGTCCTGCATACACAGATCAGTTCTTACAACATATGACATTTAAGCGTTAGGCTTAAATCCATGAATTACTAAAAGATGGAAAATATGACAGACTAGAAGATAGGATAGTATAAATATAGATATTATTGTATTTTAGGTTAGTATGATAGTTAGATGATTCAATTAATGACTGAAAATGAGCTCAAAGAAGAATCAGGAGAAGGGATAGAATTAGGATGTGAGAAGATAATACACTTTTGGGTATATTGACTTTAGAGAATTGAAGTGTTCTAGCATATTTCATGTGTATGTAAGTGTGTATTCATGTGTACACACACATACATGTGTGAAGGCCATAGATCATCTTGAGTGTTCCTCAGGAGGTGTACAATGTGGTTTGGAGACAGGGTTTCTCACTTATTCCTTCAGTCTCCGTTCTCTGGGAAAATTCAGCTAAAGGAGAATATGACAGTTCGTAGAGATGGTTCTAAGACCAAAATAGAGAATGATTCATTAATTCCAATATATCTGAAACAGGTAGACACAAGAGAAAAGACAACACCAACAGAAAAGAAAGTTTTAGCAAGTTACAAGAGGTTTCAAAGATTAAGACATGGACAGTTTTGATTGGGACAATAGACTTCTTCCATTGAAGGGCATCTAGGTTGTTTCCAGGATCTGGCTATTACAAATAGTACTGCTATGAACATAGTTGAACAAATGCTTTTGTCATATGATCCGGCGTCTCTTGGGTATACTCCCAAGAGTGGTATTGCTGGGTCCAGGGGTAGGTTGATCCCGAATTTCCTGAGAAAACGAAACACTAATTTCCAAAGTGGTTGCACCAGACTGCATTCCCACCAGCAATGGATGAGGGTTCCCCTTCCTCCACAGTCTCTCCAGCAAAGGCTATCATTGGAGTTTTTTATTTTAGCCATTCTG
>NC_022010.1:87908151-87936479 GCF_000317375.1 Microtus ochrogaster
AAAAAAAAAGAGATGAATTCAAACAGCAAACCACGTGACACTTGTTAGGTGAAATTCAGTAGAGTTTAGGAGTCTGAGTATTTTTTCCCTCACATTTATGGTGGAGCATATTAGTTTTACATGGATACACAAGGAAAATAACAGACCCTAAAGTTAGAGGATTTGGCCATACTCCTGCTCAGAGTTGCCTAACAGGTTAGAACTTGTATTAAAGGCTGGGTTATCTATTGGTAGAGCTCATTCCTAATAATCATTATCATTTTATTTATATGTTTAATTATTTTTTCAAATCACTTCTGTATCTGTAGAAAATTGTATTCCTTCAAAAAGTCTTAATAAATAATTTCTATGATCTTTCAAAAAAATAAGTAAAATTGGGAAAAGAGAGTATCTTTGATTGGAAAAGATATAAGATCTTGAGTTAATAGTGAAAAATTTGGGATTTAAAAGGTAGGTTTGGATTTGGGAATTCATTTCTGGCAACTGAAGATTTTTAAGGAATGCAATGTCTCTACCATCAGTCACCTTTAAGTGATCAGGAAAGCAGCATATGGCTGCAGGGATAGTTGTTTCCATGGCTCTAGGGTCAAAGACTGTGCTGATTCTCATAAGCTTTTGGTAGCCAGCTCTGTTGAGCTAAAGTGTGTGTGTGTGTGTGTGTGTGTGTGTGTTTGTGTGTATGTATGTATATGTGAGTCTATCTTTCTTATCCTAAAGCACTTTATATATGATATATAGATAGACCTTTAATTTTTATGATATAAATGAGTTGACTTATGACCATTGCCAAGTTTCTTATCCTTTTCAAACATCAATTTTTAGTCCGTAATTCATAGGCATGTTGTGAGACTTACATACATTTACACAGTCAACATATACAAAACAGATACTGAATGGAACCACAAATTATTACTGGTTTATTTTCTTTTCCAATTTTTTGTTTAAAAATCACATGTGCATTAAATTTTGTTTAGATTTGTCATTTGAGTTACTGATTGCCTATAAAGTAATTTGCAGCCTTTCTCAATATTTCAGTTAATAATCTTATTATACTCCTAATATGGTACTCACAAAATCTATTTCAAAAAAAGAAAAATCAAGATACTGGGTCTCTGATTGATAGAATTCAAAGATGATCCCCAGTATTCCCCACCACTTTGTACTAGCACATTGGAGAAATCCCTTTTCTTTGGGTACAGATGTGTCAGGACACTCTTGTAATTGATAAACTTTGAAAAGACACTGGACTTTATCTTCCCTGGATACATATACTATTTGATTGTTATTGTTTTGTGAGTTTTCCACTTCTAAGATCATCATGGCTGTGGCTCGGGTCCTTGGCATGCTCAGACTTGGGTTCCTTTTGATGCCTTCAGTCTCTCATTCATTCGTTTTCATGGCGCAATCCATCTGAAGACACAAAAGACACACGATTTCCCCTTCATGTACTTACAGGTTTCTCTCATATCCTCTTTTATCAGTCAGAGAAAGCTTTCTTCTCACTACAATCTACTTTATTTACATTATGTCCACATACATAATTTTTATGTTCCCCATTTCCAAGCCAGCTGTTCATGGAAAAGTAACAATCACAAAAGGTGACATGCCAGAATATTGAAAAGCACTTGGGATCAGTGCAAAACTTGGGGACCCAGGCTTAGCATTCTAGATGAGAGATTCTACCACAGGCCTGAAAGAAATAATGACCAGGTTGGGTGATGGAAAGATACATGTGATGGCGCTGTAGGCATCCTCTAGGAACTAGTTGCAGTCCTCAGGTCATGAGTAAGGATGAGAAGTGTTCTCTCTTGTGTATGTTGAAACATAAAAAAGAAAAGCCCTCTTATAAATATCAAGGATTGTCACAAGCAAGGGCAGCCTGGCTCATACTTGGATTTCAATCCTGGGAATTCCTAAACCAAGGACCAGCAAAACTGCACCAAGACTCATAATCCCCACAAAGGTTGTGTTTTGTTTAAAATCTCTATTTGGTAAGCCGTTACTCAGTATCAGAAAACTAGCATGTGAGATTTGTGTATATACATCCTGTCTGGAATAAGCTGGAATTGGGATCACGTGTCTGCAGCTTGACAGATAATTTATAAATCTGATGAAGGTATTTTCCTGATTACTTTAAAACACCCAGAATTTATTTCTCACAACTTTCATTTTTCATTAAAGCAAGAAGAAGCTCACTGGGGGTGATTTTGTGCCTGGGAGAAGTGCATGTTTCTAGAATTTTCATTCATTCATTTCCTTCAGGAGAACATTACTCAGTGAAGTAGCTTAGCATCTGTAATAACCTGAGAGAGACCCCAAGGCAACAGAATCCACAAAATCCATGGCAATCAAGACATAAAACAGCTTGTTTCTTCCAACTATTGGGTAATTCAATCATCTTCCAGAAGGCCACCAGCAGGAGAATGATAGAAACGACACATTTGCTGTTCATGGCAGAGAAAAAAAATGTAATTGAAGGAAATAAGACAAGATGTTCATAGATAAAGGAGGAAATATCTTCTGGCTGAAAACACTGTGTACTAGTTTACTCCTATGCCAACAATAAATCTCTGTTTTTAGTATCACCATCAAAGCTGGCTTATAATCAAATCTGAAAAATTTCTGCATGCAAGAGGTTGGTGGATTTTTACTTATTTATTTATCGTGTCTAGAGATGGATCCATAAAAAAATAAAGGTTAGTCACTTTAGCAGAACGAGGGAGCTGTTTATCATTTCATAAATCTAATAACTGAATCCCTAAGAACAGCACTAAGCACTAGGGCTGCAATTATAACACCACCACATACATTCTGGCATTTAGCAGCAACTTCGATTTTGTGATTAGCAAGCAAACTGCCTCGTCTGTGCTTATTGGACTATATACTCTTGATGTGGCTTTGGTGCTTTGGTCTGTAAAACCTTTTACAGGTTGTATTAATCACAATCTCTTACCTAAAGGATGTTTTGACATCACTGAAGAATCAATATGAGTAACTAGACGAGGGCTGTGTCTAATGCAATGTTTACACTCGATTTGGTAATTCATTGCCTCTCTGGGTTAGGAAGACGAATAGCTAAGTTCACATGTTCCAGTGAACATGCTTAGAATTGCTTTGCTTCTCAGTAATGTCATTTGAAATTAGAGACTAATATTGGGGACCTAAACACAGTTTATTAGTTTATAAAAGGTAAAGAAACACTGTACAAGGCTGATTATAGTTTGTGTGCTTGTGGGTGTGGTGAACAAAAGGGAATTTGTTGAAGAATAACATTTTATGAAAATAACTGAAAAGGTTACATGAGCATTGACCTATGGTTTGTAATGTCCATTTGAATGATGTTTTAGAGCATACCAAGCTAGATCCTGTAAACTTACTGTGATGTGGGACTTTCTGCTCCACAAAATCCTGTAAGATAGCCCACAAATTGAAAAGCTTCATTATTTTCACTTAATATATATTAAAAAAAATATCTAACAGAAACTGCATGAGCTACAAATCCTAATGTCTGTGTCTTCAGGAGTAAAACATTTGCTGATGCCTACTCCACCAATAAGTAAGGGAATTTACTGAGTTATACAGTGGTAGAAAATTTATTACATAAAACTCACTCTTTTTCAAGCATACAGAGTTTCTCTGTCAAGGACTTATGCATTAGATAGTTCATTTGTTCACAGTTTTCAAGGTTTGAAGTCTGAAATTATTGTGTTCTCATGGTTATCCCTTCTCAGGTTGGGTCCTTGGCCTACAGTTCCGAGTCTCCCTCTACGACTCTTTCCCACATCTCCCAGTGTGTCTGTGTCCTAGATTTTCTTCAGCAAAGAAGCCAGTCGTCATGCGTCAGGCCACACTCTAATGTTAAAGTTATGGCTTACTTTAACTTAGTTGCCTTTGCAAACCCTCTTTCTCTAAATACTGTTGCCTTTTGAATTATTTAGTTTTAAGACTCCAGCACTTGGACTTGGGAAGCACATCATTCAGCTCTTAACAAAATTCTTGATTACTTTTCACATGACTCAATTGAAACTCAAAAATTCATAAGTAGATTATTTAACATGCCCATATTTAAATGAATTAAATGGTGAATAATCACAAAAGTATAGTGGGAAGCCATTCTTTCTTGCACTAAGTCAATTATATTTTTATTTCCACACATGTGCATTTTAAATCCCCACTGTTTATCATTCATGGTTATGTATATAACCAGTCTTTTTTATAAGGAGAAATAAAAATATACAAATACATGTAATGAAAGAAGAGAAATAACTGAATTCCAGAAATATTAATATTTTAGACAAGATTTCATGCCTTCATAAGTACAGTTTGCATCCATATCATTTACAGCTCACAAAGTATATGTCACTTACCACAGTTCTGCTAAGATTCCACCTTCCCTCTTTTCCCATGTTGGCACAAGAATATCAAATATTACCAGGAGCCTTTTACAGAACCAATTGTTGATAATAGTTTGTACTGCTCTAATTTGGTCATTTTCAGGAAAACAGAAAGTAAACAATAAGAACTGAACTGCACCATACAGTGGAAAAGTAACAAAAGTTAATAGATGCATATACATTATATAGTAGAATTAATACTCTTGATGAGATTTGGGTAATAGTTTCCCTCTCTATAATACATAGAAGAAGAAAGTTCTTATTTGCTACGTAGCATGTTTTTTCAGGTATCACTTTGCGTGTCCTTGTTAAGTTTGGGGTTTTTTATTGGTACTACAGTTGCTCTGACCGGCCTGTTCTAGGTCAATGAAATCTTTCTCTTTGTTACTATTAATTTATGCTTAAACTTCCTTGATTCCATGTGTTATCACTAGTTGCAGGGAATTCACAGTATCAATGGAAACAATCACTATAATCACTACAAGTTTATAGTATTTACATGCTCATCTGGATCAGTCTAGATTTGCTTTGATCCCAAGTGCGATGTCTTCAAAATTATGGCTTCTGTCTTCCTGCCTTATTTTTCTCCTCTGAGATAAGGACTTCTCTCCTGCTGAGCTAAGCTGTGTGGTAGGAAGGGTTCTTATTGTGCTTCACTTTTGGCAAAAAGAGAACAGCTTTGAAGTTAAATCTAAACTGTGAGGTCTCTTCCTCGGCACAGATGTCATGGATTTAATTACCTCTCCTTTGATATAATAGTGAATATCTCCTCTAACCACTACCTTGTAGAGCTCTATTGTTTAAGTACAGAAGGCATACATTTGAAACATCTGTAATATGCAAGTTCATTGCATTTTTAAATCAATTAGTTTAGAAAAAGCACACTTGACCAGCCTTCTCCCTTTGAGTTTAGTCAGTAGCCAGCCTTTCTTGGGTGGGGCTTACAGAGTTACAGAATTCTAAACAATTTAATATGTAGACTAAATTCTCTACGTTGAATTTTATAGGCTTTAAGTCTAAACTCAAGAAATGTCAAAAGTCTGTATTGTTAGGTAGACCTAAGCACTTCCTTCTGACTGAGCAAACGCCTTTTCCCCACAAATGCAAACATTTTCTTCATGGCTCTTCCCCTCTTCTATCTGAGTAAAAATTCAACTATTTGTTTAATTTAGTGAACTGATGTGTTTAATGCTATTAGTTTCAGGTGCAACAAGCCTGCTTACATTTGTTCAGTAAGTGGCCTTATATATGGTAATTTATGTTAATGAATTCCCTTTTGCACCTAGGGATTTAGGAACACAAAATAATTCTGTGCAGAATGACATTTTTCTTCTTAACCCCAATTTTACTCACTCAACAGGACTCTAGAGAAGTAGAAACACATTTTCCTTTGAAGATTTATGTTGAAAATAAATAGACTAGCAGCAGAAGAATACGAGCCTTTTGCCTGTGACTTTCCACACTTCAGACTATCTTCAATACGAGAGAACTCTTTCCAGAGGGTGTATGAATTAGTCAGCTTTCTGTCTTTGGGTCCAGACGTTTCAGGTCATGGCCATCTAGCTGCATTGTCATGGGCTTGTCACATAGTGAAGCAAGTCAGCTAAGCACACAGCCCAAAGGAGGTAAAGAGACAAATTTATGGACTAAAGACCAGGTATGGTTCCCAAGGTCATGTCCCTAAAGATCCACTTCTTTTGAGTATATGCTATCTCTAAATGTTTACAAATGTCTAAATTACAAAACTAAAAATGGATAAATCCTTTGATGGGGTTGGACTCTTCAACAGAGACATATACTCATGAAACCATGGGTACCCACCAAAGTCAGTTGCTTCCATTAACTTGAAGGTTTCGCTTACACAGTTTGCAATTAATGCTTGTCTATTTCCTGACCCCAGAAAATGGTTGTCTGTTTATTTCACCCAGTTTCTTTAGCTTGTTGTAACGTCTTATATTTTTTTTCTTAAATGTCCGTTAAACTATTTCACTTCTTCCTTGATTTCTTGTTACTAGTAAATTTATAATTACTCTCTATTATTTCAGATATGTATTTGATCAGATATAGACTTTAACATAGTTCCTCTTAATCTAAGTTTCTTTTTTTAAAAAGTGGGGCATACTTAGTAGTCTTTCCAAACAACTTTACTTACCATGTCAGGCCCAAGGAAGTCTGTTTTGAAATATGTAATTAGTTAAGTCTATCTTCAATCTTCCTCTAGGACATAGTGATGCCACACAAGCAGGTATGGCTGGGTTAGATAGGGATAGAATATAAAGTATTATATGAGAGTTTCTTATGACTTTAAAGAGAGCAGCAATGTCTTCTATTTCCCTTGGGTTATAATACCAGTCTGGATTTGATATTTTAGGTAGGAAACAGCCATTTCAATTTTTCTTTCCTATTGTGACAAGTATTTCCTTACTGATCAATAATATGTTTTAGATAATTATTTCAACTTTAAGAAAATTTAATTTCTGAGATTGTATTATAATTACATTTTCCTTCCTTCTTTCTCCCTCCAGACCTCCCTTAAATACATCTGTTGGGGAATATTATTTTTAGGTGTGTGACTTTTATTTATGCTGTGTTTGTGAAGCTGTGTTACTATACTTGTCTAAAACACCTGATAGTTCTAATAAAGAGATGAATGGTGAACAGCAAGGCAGGAGCAAGAATAGGTGGGGCTGGCAGGCAGAGAGGATAAATAGAAGGAGAAATGAGAACCAAGAGCAGCAAGAAAACATGGAGAGGAGGACATCAGGGACCCAGCCACCAAGCCAGTCATGGAGTAAGAAGGAAATAAAGGTATACAGAGATAGAGAAAGACAAGAACAGAGAGGCAAAGGGTAGTCAGGATAATCTGAGTCAAGAAAAGCTGATAAGAAACAAGCCAAGAGCCGGGCGATGGTGGTGCACGCCTTTAATCCCAGCACTCGGGAGGCAGAGGCAGGCGGATCTCTGTGAGTTCGAGACCAGCCTGGTCTACAGAGCTAGATCCAGGACAGGCTCCAAAGCCACAGAGAAACCCTGTCGGTGGGCCCCCCAAGAGCCAAAAGAATAAAAAAAAATCACACAATATTCATCTATACTCTTTTTTAAATGAATGCCTCTTCTTTCACCATTACTGCATACATTTATTTATATGCATATTTATTTCTAAATGTAAATTGTTCTTGTCTTCACCCTCATTAAGGAAACTTCTCTTTGAAACAGATGGAGACCACTATAATAAACCACAATAAATCAAAATGCAGAGCTGGAGAGTCCAGCCACAATGAATACTTCTACAAAATAGTCCCACACTTATGGCTCCAGGGGCCTAGGGGAAGAGGCAATGGAGAGATTATAAGATATCCATGATCAGGAGATTTTCTGTGAGACTGTGACTCCTAGCAATATCAGAAGCCATGTCTTCAAAGTCTTACTAATATATCAATGTTTAAGTGTCATAATTAGAATCTAAATATACGGGAGGTGGGTCTTTTGACCCAATACAGCAACTTTGTTTCATATTTTAACTATAACTTATTTTATTAGCCAGAGTCCATCCTTAGTTCTTGACTCTTAAATGGTGCCTGAGGATGTGTTAGGTTACTACTTATCAATGTTAATATCACTTTCCACAGTACTTGGTGCACCCATATATTTTCCTTTCTAAAAATGCATTCAAACTAAATAAATGACAAAGAGAATGGGTCACAACACATTATGCAGCTAGAAAAGTCTTCAGCTTTCTAAAAATGGCACCATCTTCAACTAATGGCATCAAGATATAAATCTAGATTAGTTTGGAAAATTAGCATGAATAAATAATTCATATAGGGACCACATTAAGAATTCCTTTTTAATTTTGGCTCTGGGTTTATATTGGATTTTTTCGGAACATATGTTCAATCATTGTGTATATCAAACATATACCCATGTTCTATTAACTATCACTAAAATTTCATATAGATTAAGTTTTCTCAGTATCCATTTTACTTTGTCATTCATATAATAAATAGTCTCTTCTGCTTCCTGGTCTAAACAACTCATACATTAAAATGAGGCCAGCTCTAAGATCACCAGACATTCCATTGACTCAGGTTCATAGAGTGAATTATGCCAAAATCAGTGGTGTTGAGCCTTCTCTCCTCTAAGAATTTATAATGTTCTTAGTGGATGTTCTGAGAAAGTTTTTGAGTAGTACACCTGTTACCTTTTTGGGAAGATCCTTTTGAAGTTTTTTTTTTCTAGTGCATTAAAAATGCTAGCTTTTACTATGAAATTACGCTGAAATGTCTGTCCGTTCCAGAGGTCACTCAGTAAACTGAATAAATATCCCTGGATTCACTCATCAAGATATCTTTATCACCCGTGTCTCAGATTCTAAAAATTATCATAATTGGATACCTGATTTTAAAGCAGATATTAGATTCAAATATTACTGTATCTCTTTCAGCTTTCCACTGTCATTTACACACATAAATTTATGAATATATACATATATATGAATACTTACTGGAAGCTCTTATTTTTTCTTTCTCTGTGAGTCATGAATATAAATTACCAATAGTCAATTACAGTAAAATTATATAATTGTTTCCTTTACATTTCTAAACACCTACATTATTGCCCCTAACAGGATTCTTCTCATGATTTGCATTCCCTTCCCTTAGTACGTTTTTCTATGAACTATAACTGATATAACTGAAGGCTTTGTTATTGTCTTCAGGGTACTGACTATGTCTGTGCTACCTGTCCTCTGTACTGAGCGCACAGTGAAACCATGTTATCCCTGGCTTGTTTGGTATTTCTGCTGTAGGTTTGGTGTCTTTTAGAAATAAATGCTGAAATAATGTTATACATATAAAAATCACCTGATGAAAATAACTAAATAAAACAATGAGCTGTGCTAGAGCAGGAGGTGGGTTGTGTTTGAGCTAGCAGAATTGAATGTCTGGCCTTTGTGAAAAAGAGTGGTATAGTAGGATTCAACACAGCACAATAATTCCAAGAAAAATTCAACTAGAACTATGAGGCATGTTGTTACCCTAAATCACCTGAAGCAATCATCTTATGACTCATAGGAATGTGTCTTCTTTAGTATCTTACACACAATTGATAATTTGATAGAATATCCCCAGAATAAATGCTCTAGTTGAAGCTACCAATTAGAAACACTTCGTATTAAGAAAATCTGAGAGTACTGTTTTCTGCTGTAGGAATTCCTACGACCAGTAGCCTTTAAGTTACCTGCCCAGTTGGGCATGGCCTCTTATACTATTTATTCCAATGTAAAGTGTGCATTTCGCCTCTTTTCTGGCTACAAGATTGGATTGCTTTTCTCGGCTCCAATCGAGGATTGTGATCTGTGAGTCTACCCCTAAATAAACGACCCTCTATTATTCTCAATTCTGAACTAGTGTGGGATTTCTTTTAAGCATCCTTCTTCAGTTTTCCTATTGTGGAACACATAAATGAAAAAAATATATCTTGGAAAAGTTATTTTCACTATTATAAAGATTTTTACATGTCAAAGATAAACAGATTACTTAATTGAAACATTATGATTCATGAAACTACAAAGAGATTTGTTGTGTCTGTAATCCTTGAAGGCCATGCCTCTTTACTAAATATGGGAAAGGGGACTTTTAGAGTGGCAATGTGAACCTTGGACTGAAAAATTTTCCCTTTGTTTCAAATTTAGAATGCCATTTAGGCAAAGAGTTGGATTAGAAAATTTAACATCGTGATTGTACACATTTATACCCCCACCAGCAGTGGAGGAGTATTTCCCATACTCCACATCCTCTCCAACCTAGGCTGTCATTAGATTTTTTGATTGTAGCCATTCTGAGAGGTGTAAGATGGTATTTGAGATTTGTTTTGATTTACTTTTCCTTTATGGCTAAGGATATTGAACAATTCTTTAAGTGTATCATGACCATTTGAGATTCTTCTGTTGAGAATTCTCTGTTTAAATCGGTACTCTATTTTTAATTGGATTATTTGGTATTTTGATGTTTAATTTCTTGATTTCTTTATATATTTTGGAGATCAGCCTTCTGTCAGATATGGCATTGGTGAAGATCTTTACCTATTCTGTAAGCTATTGTTTTGTCTTATTGACAATGTCCTTTGCCTTACAGAAGCTTTCATTTTCAGGAGGTCCCATTTATTAATTGTCAATCTCAGTGTCTGCCCTACTGGTGTTATATTCAGGAAGTAATACCCTGTGTCAATGTGTTCATGGCTATGGCTTCTTTCCACTTTCTCTTCCATCAGGTACACTGTAGCTGAATTTATGTTGATCCACTTGGACTTAAGTTTTGTGCAGGGTGATAGATATGAATCTTTTTGCATTTTTCTACATGCCGACATTCAGTCATGCCAGCACCTTTTGGATTTTGTGAAAATCGGGAATGAATCTACCTCAAGACTCAAAAATACCAATCTTGGGCATATACTCAAAGCATACTTAATCATACTGCAATTGCACTCACTCAACTATGTTCATAGCAATATTATCCATAATAACCAGAACCTGGGAACAACCTAGATGCCCCTCAACTATGGAATAGATAAAGAATAAGTGGTACATTCACACAATAGAGTATAACTCGGCAGTTAAAAAAAAATGACATCATGAAATTTGAAGGCAAATGGATAGAACTAGAAAAAAATCTAGCTGAGTAAGGTAACCCAGGCACAAAAAGACAAATATGGTGTGTATTCACTCACAACTGGATATTAGCTGTAAGTAAAGGATAACCAGTCTATAATCCAGAGGCCCGGAAAAGTTAGGTAACAAGGAAGGCCCAAAGAGAGACACATGGATGAATCTGGTAAGGGAAGATAAAAGAAATATCCTGCATGAACTGCGGACAAGGTGGGGGGGGGTGATGCAGGATTGGGAACATGAGTGGTCTAGTTGTGTGGATAGGGATGGAAGGGCAGAATAATGAAAGAGATATCTTGATGAGGGCATTTGGGGTTAGGAAGAAACCTGGTGCCAGGCAAACTCCCAGGAATCCATAAGGATGACCTCAGCGAAGACTAAGAGCAATAGTGGAGAGGTTACTTGAACTGGCCTTCTGTAATAAGATTGGAGACTATCCTAATTGTCATAAGTGAGCATTCATCTAGTAATTGGTGTAAGAAGATACAGAGATCCATAACCAAGCACTGGGACAAGCTCGGAGAGTACTCTTAAAAAGAGCAAGGATTGTATGAGACAGGGGCATCAAATCCAGAGATACAGCTGACCTAAGCTCATGGGAACTCACTGACTCTTGATCTACAGCTAGAGGAGCTTCAAGAGACTGACCTAGGCCCTCTGTATGTGGATGACTCTTGTGTATCTTGGTCTGTTTGTGGAGCTCCTGGCAATGGAATCAGGACCTGTGTCTGGCACTTAAACTGGCTTTTTGGAACCAAAATTCCTAAGTGGGTTTCCTTGCCCATCCTTGATGTGGGTGCTGAGGGGAGCTTGGTCCTGTCTCAATGTGATGTGCCCTGTTGTGTTGACTCCCTCCCATGGGAGGCCTGCCCCTTTCTGAATGGAGATGAAGGAGGAGAACATAGAGGGGTAGAGGAAAGTGTGGGGAGGGAATGGGGAAAAAGGAGGGAGGGGAATCTATGGTTGGTAAGAAAAATAAATGAGAAAAACTAATAAAAATTTTTTAGAAAGAAAATTTATCCTAATATTTGAAAGTTAAAAATTATATAGAACCAAATTCCCAAAAAAAGAATTTATCAGGTTTTCTGATCTCTACATTAACAAACTTACTGAAAAGATTAAATATCAATATGCACAAAATCTCAATGATGTAACAAGTGTTTCCTTCTTTGCTGCCTTAATATCTCTGACTCAAGTTACTTGAGGTCTATTTTATTTCTCTTTTTCTTTTATCTTTTATATTTCTTTCTCTTCCTTTTTTTCTGCTTCCTTCCCTTCCTTTCTCCATTTATTACATTCCTTTTTCTTTTTTTTTTCTTGCCTGTATAAATTTCCACTTCCCATTAGGAAATAATCAGGCTCTTATTTCAGTCTTTAGACACCCAAATTCTATTCTTCCTCTTCTCTCTTTGCCTTGCTCTTTCAATTTTATTTAATTTAATAATTGGACTCCAATGTCATATTTACAATTAAGTGGTAAAAGAAGGGACTGGCAAAGCTGTCCCAAGAGTTTAATCAGAAATGTTACTGGAGAGTTGGAAACTAAATGAACTTAATGTAATAAAGTTGATACTAGGAGAGATATAATGTAAGATCTACTAGGCATTAAAGAAGTCTGGATATGTACAAAGTTTTAATTATATTTCCTATGTTTTTCTGGACTCATTAGTACACTATTTTTACTAAATTCTTCTTCAAATCAAAGAACATTTACAATAAGCTAGGGATTTTTCTTTAATTGGGAACATGTCTGAAGTTACATAACACTATGTGGAGTAGTGAGAGGCTTATATGCTGTCTGTAAATCGCATGAGAAAACACTGGTAAAAATGAAATTATTGAAATATATTATAACACTGTTTGATATAAGATAAAATATAATAAGACCAAATCTGCTTGACATTTATAGTTTATAGTCTGATATCACACAATTAATATCCTCTTTAATGTTTCATCAATAGAACATTATGTTTTTGCTGAGCTCCAAGACTGAAATGCTAATTTTAATAATTACTATAAACTCATTTCCTTTACTTTCTACATACCCCAAATATCCCTGAACTCAAACTCATTTATTGCAATGCATTGGTGCTAACATTGTTCTGTTTTGCCCCACTCAGCATTGAAGGTAATTTACTGTATTGAACTCACCTCAGTTAAAGCTTTGAAATGTCAATTTGAAAGTATTTACATGGGAAGAACTGTCGATCACTGTTCAGACTTGTTGTTTTCATACTCATAATAGAAATAGGTGGCTCTTTAGAAGTGAAATTATGAATTTTTTAAAAATAATGGCTGAGCATTTTGTTGTTCAAAGTTTTGTATCAACAACATAAGAAATGAACAGGATTTGTATACCTCCACTCTTCCCCCCTGAGTTGAGAGAAATCTCAAGTATAGTAGAAATAGAAACTGGGAGCTAGGGACTTCAGGGTATGTGTTTCTCCAAAGGGAAGGACACTGTTTGATCTTTCCAACAGAATTTTCAAGAAACAGCAACTGAAAGCAATATACTTGGTCTGAAAATAACTGCAGTAGTTAAGGTGTGATACCTGAGTTCCCTTGGCTCACTTTTATAATTCCTCCTGGCTATGGCTGCTACTGATTAATTCTGTTACTTGAATTTTGCAGGGGAGACCACTTCAATTTTTGCCCGTCTAAAACTTACTTACACTTTTACAGGTTTATTAGTTTAAGGTTTTGGTTGTCTCATGTAATGGTTTAGAGGTAATTAAAGAAATTTTTAGTTTTTCAAAAATATTTTGTAAGTATTTTAGTATGATTGTGGAACTACTTTTCAGTATAATATTGTAGATTAAAATAATTGGTGTGATGAAAATTTAAATAAAAACTTTAAAGATTTCTACAAATTTTAAAACTGTTTATATTTACTTGAGAAATTGCTGTTTCTTCCAATGGTTTTCATTTGCTGATTATTTGGAATTTAATATATAGGTTTCTTTCAAGTTAAAATTGAGTGCCTAATTAGTTTAAATTTTATAAAGATTTTTTTTGTTTACTGAAAAAAATGAAATATGACCTAAAGCGTTTATGGTGTATAGAGAGCTAATATCCTGAAGTGTGGCATAAAAAAGACAGCAATGGCAGATTTTGTTAGCTAAGCAAAGATAAGTGACAAATACTTTAAAATTACAAAGAAAATTCCAGTAATACTCCTCATTTTTTTAAAAAGTCATATTTTAAAAGTACCTGGAAAGGGTGATCAAAATACAAAATGATGAATTTTGCCACTTAAAATATGTTAGAATGAGATTAATAAAGTTTCTTTTAATAAGAGACTTTTGTTTCTAGGTTCTGGCTATTACAAATAAAGCTACCGTGAACATAGCTGAGCAGGTATCCTTGGGCATCTTTTAGGTATATGCCCAAGAGTGGTATAGCTGGATCTTGAGATAGATAGATTCCCAATTTCTGGGAAAACTGTCATATTGGCTTTGAAAGTGGCTGCCCAAGTTTTTAAACTTCTACCAGGTATGGAGGTTGAACCACATCCTTTCTAGCATGAGCTGTCACTTGTGTTTTTTATCTTAGCCATTATGACAGGTGTAAGATGGAATCTCAGAAATATTTGGATTTGCACTTCCCTGATGGATAAGGATGTTGAACATCTCCTCAAGTGTTTCTCAGCTATTTGAGATTGCTGTATTGAGAATTCAGTTTAGATATGTACCCCATTTTTAAACTGCATTATTTGTTCTTTTCATGTCTATTTTCCTGAGTTCTTTATATGTTTTGGTTTATATATATAAACCAACCCTCTGCCAAATGTGGGTCTTGTGTAGATATTTTTCCATTATGTTGGCAGTGGTTTTGTCCTATCAATGGTTTCCTTTGCCTTGCAGAAGCTTTTCAGTTTTATGGGGTCCCATTTATTAATTGTCAGTCTGCGGTATTGGTGTTCTTTTCAGGAAGTTGTTTTTCTATTCCAATTGTTCAAGGCTGCTCCCACTTTCTCTTCTTTCAGGTTCAATGTATCTGTATGGTATTGAAGTATTTAATCCACTTGGACTTGACTTTTGTGCAGTGTAGTTGTTGTGAATTTATTTATAATTTTCTATATTCTGATATCAGGTATATCAGCACCATTTGTTCAAGATGCTTTCTTTTTCACATTGTATAATTTTGACTTCTTTGTCAGAAATCAGGTGTCCATACAAGTGTGGATTTATGTCTGAATCTTTGATTTGATTCCATCAATCAGCATGTCTGTTTTTATGCCAGTACCATTCAGTTTTTATTACTATAGCTCTGTCGTGGAGCTTGACATCAGAGATGGTGGAATCTCCAGATCTTTTATTGTACAGGATTATTTTAACTACCCTGAGTTTCTTGTTTTGCCATATGAAGTTGAGTATTCTTCTTTCAAAGTCTGTAAAGAATTGTGTTGGGATTTTAATGCTAATTGCATGAACCTGTAAGATTGCTTTTGGTAAAATGACCATTTTTACTATGTTAATCCTACTGATCCATGAGCATGAGAGATCTTTCTATCTTCTCATATCTTCTCTAATTTCTTTCTTGAAAGATTTGAAGTTCTTGTCTCTTGTCATACAGGACTTCAATCCTACACAAATTTCAATCAGTAACTAAACAATGCCAAGAGCAGGAGAACTTGTCTTTCTTAGAGAAGACCACATGGACTGGTTATCTGATACTAAAATGTCAGCCCTGAGAATATACATGCAAGTGGCCTTGTACAGAGTGAGCAGGTTGTACCCTTGTATTCAGAAATATGTGTGTATAAGCTTATACATTTATGCATATAGTATATGGGAGGAAAAGTTATGGGGAAATGATAAAATTTTATTCTAAAGAAATTAAAAGAATCAATTGAAGAAACTTCCCATTTGGATTGGGGAAAGTCTCCAACCATACCTGAGGAACCATTGGAAACTGAGGCTTCTGGAGAGTGGAGAGTGGCTTCTTTCTAAGGATGTGCTTACTGGTAGGTTCTCCATATCCCAGTGAGTGAATCCACATTCATGTGCCCTTGGGTGGTACTAACTGGACTCTGCAAGTTACATATAAATATGAATAAATTTAAATATAAACAAATACTCTCAGCAGTCCCAGCAGCCTACAAGCAGGCAAGAGACCTGCCTCTAGGCTATGTCCCCACCCCTCCACCCTCTGGACTCTGTCCCTCCAAGACCCACTCTACCACTGAACCTCATGCACCTGAACATCATCCTTATAGCCAGCCTTCTCCTGAAACCCCAGAAGTCTAACATAGGCACAGATTCAAACCATACCAGTTGAAAAAACAGACGAGTTACTGATCACTCAGCTGGACTAACCCAAAGTCCCAAACCTAACTAAACCCCAGGGTACATTCGGTGTTCCTCACCCTCCTATCCCAGTCCCAGCAAGGAAGCTGGATCCTGAGACCACCTCTTGTGGAAGTCCACTGCTCTGGTGCTGTCCCCACAGCCTTCAAGCAAGGGAGAGACCTGCCTCTAGACTGTGACCCTGCCCCACTACCCTCTGGAATATGTCCCTCCAAGACCCCAGTAGACTACAAAGGCAGAGGCACAAACTATACCAGTTGGAAAAACAGCAGACTACATAAGCATGGGTACAAACCACAGCAGTTGAAAGAACAAGCACAGGCATAAGTCACACCAGGTGAAAGAAAATATAAGTAAATACCAGTGTAAGAATATATTCAACAACTGAAAGAGCAATATGGCACCACCAGATCCCAGTAATCATATGACAGCAAGACCTGAACATTACAATACAGCTGAAACACAAGAAGGCAGACTTGAAAATTACTTTATGAGGATGATAATGGCTCTTAAAAAAGAAATAAATTCCCTTAAAAAAGTCAAAGAAAGGACAAACAAAAATTGGAAGAAATCAATAAATACCTTAACGAAATCGAAGAAAGTCAAGAGAAAAGCAATTAAACGGGTGAAGGAAATGGTTCAACACTTGAAAACAGAAATAGAAACAATAAGGGAAGTAAAAGCTGAGGGAATTCTCAAAATAGAAAATCTGGGAAAGTGAAAAGGAACTGTAAGCCTCCCCGGTAGTTAGAAATATGCATGAGATAATTGGCCAAGCACTTTTGTAATTAATATAGTGTCTGTGTGATTATTTTGGGCCTAGGTGGCCAGGAAATGAAGCAGCAGACTTAGCCAACAAAATGTCACCCCATGTGGTCAGGGAATCAGAGTGGTGCCCACTGTCTGGGACACGGATCCACACAAAACCTAAAGAAATCATCAACTAAAAGAGGACTTATAGACCCACAAAATGGGAGCCAGGCACGGCTTCTTAGTAGCTGCATTTTGTTTTCAGATAGGCTCAGTTTCTTGGCAGTGAACTAAGATGTGATTCCTCTAAGAGAAGGCTTCCTGACTCAGCAATAGCAGCAAAAACTGTACTTTGAAAATGCTTTCTCGTTCATGCTAGTTGTACGAACAGCTCCAGCTTTTTCAAGAGGTCAAGCACTTGAATAAGGTTTGTGAGCAGAGTGCTACAATTTGCTTAATGGCAGCATAGATCTGTTGTGTGCCTGGAACTGGGGCTGTGAGCATGGTTCACAGAGCTGACACTGAATAGACCTCTGCCATGTTGGACTGGGTGGAGCCAAAAGGCAAAAAGCCTCAGTCCTAGCCATGTCACTTGGCATTTTAAGAAGGACTCCTGAACAAAAAAAGGATTATAGATAAGCAATAGAACAAAATCAGACATAAAAGACTACTAAACAAGACACAGTATTTAAAAAAAATGTACATAGGCTTGGGAGAAGAGAAAAAGAATAGAGAGAGTTATAAAAAGAAGTAAAAAGTTTTCTTTAAAAAAATAAAGCAAAGTCTTTAAAGGGACAGAATACAGACAGTCATGGATTAAAGGAGTAAAAAAATGAGCCACATAAAGATGAAAATACGCAGAGAGTCTGTATTATATATATTATTGTGTTTTCTTTGAATTTTTTTCCTGTGAATGAGCTAAGTAAAAAGAGAGATTTTATAGTACAGGCTGTTAAGATAAACCAACATACATCTTGACTTCAAAATTTGAGTCTAAGGATATGTTGCTTTGGAAAAGAATTTCTGCTTTTGTTTCCACAGAGGATGAGATCCTGAGGATTCCTTCCAGACTAATGTGGTTTATGGAACAATACCCCCTGAAAGGTCCCTGTGAACCCTAAAAATACTTTGCCCCAAACTATCAGGAAGCAGTTTGGAGAAAATTATGCCCAAATTCCCAAAATAATTGTTTATAAATGTTTGTTTTCATTTAAAGTAGGTTTATTATAAGTGATTAATGGTCACAGTCAATTTCTCAAAAACAAACAAACAATGGTGATATGCTATAGTGATGAATACTTTGCAATGATATGGATCATGGTTTATTGATACAAATTTAAGGTCAGTTTTGTTATATGTATATTTCTGCTTTTAGTTAAGGTATTGTGTTTGTGCAGCTCATTTAAAAATGTAATGTAAAATTAAGAAATGCAGGTTAATAGTCATCTATAATAGTTAAGTTTGTAGTCATGTTAGATGTACAGAGATGTTTTCTAGATGTACAGAGATATATTTCAGATGGATAGATATTCTGTAAACCTTTAAAAGACCTACTGAATATGGCATTTAAAGTGTTTTAAGAACTTAGTACTTTTCATGACAATGAGACTCATCTGCTCCTGGCAGCACCAATCTACTTCAAGAGAAGGATGGGCATAAAGAAGGCCCATGGAGTTTGTTAGCCATTTGGGCAAGAAACTGTTTTTGCCCGGACTGTTTGATGGTATGCTATATAAACTGTACATGCAGGATGCACAGAAAAATGACTGCTGAAGTTTCCTAAAGAAGGTCAGACAGTCCTTCAGGGTTCTCACTTCATGAAAGAGACTGCCAGACATTTGGCAGGACACAGAAGAAAGCAACTGATGAACTTTACACGTACAAGGTATAATAGATCTTAAAATTTCCTTCTTCATAGAAAAGTCTTCTAGAATCTATGGGCTCTGTAAGACAAAGGACACTGTCAAACAAAACAGCAGCCTATGGAATGGAAAAAAGATCTTTGCCAAAACTACGTCTGACAGAGGACTGATCTACAAAACATATAAAGAACTCAAGAAACTGGACATTAAAATACCAAATAATTCAATTAAAAAATAGAGTACAGGTTACAAAAAAAAATTCTCAACAAAAAAAAAATCTCAAAAGGATGAGATACACTTAAAAAGTGTTCCAACATCCTTAGCTATCATTGAAATGCAAATAAAATGACTCTGAGATACTATCTTCCACCTGTCAGAACAATTAAAGTAAAAGACACTGAAGACAACTTATGTTGGAGAGGATTGGAGTAAAGGGAGCACTCCGCCACTGCTGGTGGAAATGCAAACTCATACAGCCAGTTCATTATTATTGAACTCATAATAATTTGGAAATTATTATGTCAGTTTATCAGAAAATTGGGAGTAAATCTACCTCAGAATCCAGTAAAACCCCTCTCGGGCATATACCCAAAGAATGTTCAATCAGACCACAAGGACACTTGCTCATCAATGTTCATAGCAGCATTGTTCATAATATCCAGAATGTAGAAACAACCTAGATGCCCCTCAACTGAAGAATGGAAAAAGAAAATGTGCTACATCTACAAAATGGAGTATTGCTAAGTGGAAAAAATCAATAACATCATGAAATTTTCAGACAAATGGATGGAACTAGAAAAAAACCATTCTGCGTGAGGTAACCCAGACCCAGAAAGACAAACATTGCGTGTTTCTGGGAGGAATTTGATGGGGAATGTTAGGGTGAATCTAATCAGGAGACATTATATATGTGTTTGAAATTTTCAAAGAATAAAAAAATGTATTAAGTAATTGTTTTCATTAAAGTATATTTTTAAAAGGAGACTGCTTTTTGTTCCCTGCCACCCAGACCCACAAAGCCACACAGAAGCTATATTAATTACAGTACTGCTTGGCCAATAACTTCTTACATCTTAAATTAACCCATTTCTATTATTCTGTGGATCGTCACAAGGCTGTGGCTTACAGGGTAAAGTTCCAGTGTCTTGTCTCCTTTGGCAGCTACATGGTATCTCTCTGATTCTGCCTATTCTCACTCTCTCTATCTCTGTTTGGATTTCCAGCCTGGCTTTCCTCTGCTAAGCCATTGGTCAAATCAGCTTCATTCATTAGCTAATAAAAGCAACACAAATACAGAAGGACACATGCATCATATCCCCCTTTCTGTCTAATTAAAAAGGAATGTTTAAACTTGAACATAATAAAGCCTGGCTAGCTCAGTCAATAGAGCATGAGTTTCTTAATCTCAGGGTTTTGGGTTCGTGCCCCATGCTGGATGCCATTACATAAATGGAGACTGCTCTTTCATTCCCAGCCACCCAGACCCAAACAATCACACAGAAACTATTTTAATTACAACACTGCTTGGCTAATAGCTTAGGAATATTTCTTGCTAGTTCATACATCTTAAATTAACCTGTTTATATTATTCGGTGTCTCGCCATGAGGCTGTGGCTTTCAGGGTAAGGTTCCAGTGTCTGTCTCCTTTGGCAGCTATATGATGTTTCTCTGACTCTGCCTACTCTCTCACACACACACACACACACACACACACACACACACACACACACACACATATGCTCAGATTTCCCAGCCTGGCTTTACTCTGATAAGACTTGGGCTTTATTCATTAGCCAATAAAAGCATCATATATACATCATATATTTCTAATATATAAATATATACATCATATATACATCATATATTTCTATGAAAATACAAGATCTATTCTAACATGGTGTTTACCATTGTTTGAATATAGTTTGAGTGGGCCTTAAAGGGCTTATCTGTTACAAATTGATTTTTGTTAGGAGGTCTTAAAGTAATGGATAGTTTTTTTTTTTCTTTGTGGATATAGGATCTTTGGGAGACAGAGTTAGAAAACATGCAGTGTAGAAACTTCATGATTGATATTGACTTTATAACTGAAGGTAGAGAGATCCCCTATAAGTGTGTATATTCTGTATCTCTTCTTATTCAGGCTAGGACTCTATTGACATGAATGCCATCACCACATGCAGCCACATGACCTGAGACATCCACAGATGAGCTACTTTAGTCATTTTAATAAACGTTACAGTCTTTATAATATGTTGTTGGAACATGATATAGATACCTATAGATTTTATCCCTTTCAATGCATAACAAATACTATTGTAATATTTGTTTTTATTTTTCTAGAATGAAAGAAAAAGGAAAAACAAAGAATGAATTCAAGAAAGATGAGGGAAAAAGAAAATAAAGAGGAGGTAAATGCTTTATTTGAAGATTTGTATATTTTGTAACACTGGTACTTCCAGAGATGTTGGTATCTACCTTTGCGTGGGAGACCCTAATGGAGACTTAGGGCGCTATCTGCTTGATCAGCTCATTAGAGTCAGGGCAATTTACAGTTTGGGCTTTGTTCATGTTCTCTAGCCCCATATAATTTTACTGATGTTTTAGTTTCTAGCTGCTGGTTTCTGGATCTCACTGCCTGAAGTTTATGTGTGGACATGTGCTTCCCTTCTACCTGAGCTACAAATAACAAGACAATATTCTTCTTCCCAATAAAACTCAAACAACAACTGACCATAGCTAGTATACAAACTCATCATCTCCTTATGGGGCACATCAGGAGTCTATGTTCTTACTCATCAGGGTTGAGCTGCAATGATCTATGCAGTGTGTTTTAGTGAATGTGACACACATGATTGTTTCTCCTTTCCTTTGTTGATTTTCCACACCTCTACAAGTGTTTCCTTAGATAAACTCATAAAATTATTTCACTGAGTCTTTTCTATATGAAGGAACCTGTGGATTTATCTTTCTGTGATCTTTCAGTGTTTTAAGATAAAATCCCCATGCTTATATTCTGCTTTTTTCTCTTTCACACCGACAGGATTTTCCATAAGCTACTTACAATCTTGGATGTTTCTATTCTTTTGTTCATTTTTTACATTAAATCCTTGTCAAATATCTATTGGTATTGAAGATTATTTTCAATATATATCTCCATTATCCAACTGAGAATATGTGTTCACTATAGAATTGAGAAACAATGTGCCATAAGAAAGCCATATAGAAACTGTGTTTTGTATAAAGACAACAAAGTCAGCCACCTACCTAACCTTGTTCTTATCTATAATGAGAATTGCCCTCTCTACAAGAGGCAACATGACAGCAAAGAAATAGGAACAAAGATGCAAGGGGGAATACACATAACAAAATGTTCCACTCCATACTCCCTCTGGAGATGTGCAATGTACATTGTGTTCGACTATGATAAAATGATGCCACCTATATTATTTCTTCAGAGTGCTGCTAAGTCTCACAGGAACTAGTTGCAAAAAATTATATCCATACTCTAGCTTCTGAGAACTATTTTGAACATTGTGCCAGTATTAGGATAGCCTCTGCATTTACACAGGTGCCTGAATGTCACTATAGATCTTTTGATTTCAGTTTGCTAGTACTTAAAGTGAAACTTTTTCCAAAACCAGCAGAGAAATCAGACAAGGATACATTGACGAGGTCAAAACTGAATCTTGAAATAGTACAGGCCAGTCAAGGCATGTTTTTTCTCTGGCTACCATCACAGCCCTATTTTGTCATTAAAAGGTGATATCAGAGAAGCATTTTTATTCTACTCAGAGTTCTAAGGTAGTTTTCCAGAGTGTTTAACCTATGCAAATGAAGAGAATGATCTCTTTGAGAAAGGATATTTAATGGTAAAGGACAATTCTAGATTTTTGGAGATATCAGGGAAGAAGTATGTGGTGTATAAGATTGTTTCTGATATATAGACCTGCTGAATCAGCAAGCTATTCTATCTGACATTTTGTCTGGGGTTTGAAAAATTTAAAAAAAGATGTGATTGTTATATGATGTGGCTAAAACTGGTGCTTTGAGTAACAGAGATCAAATAAACTTCTTTTTAATAAATTTTAGTTAATCTTTTCAACTTTTTGAGGGTACCAACATTATTATTAATTTTTACTGAGCTCCATGTTTTTCTCTGTTTCCCTTTCTGCCTCTCCCCGCCCCTTCAACCATCCCCTAAGGTCCCCATGCTCCCAATTTACTCAGGATATCTTGTCTTTTTCTACTTCCCATGTAGATTAGATCTATGTATGTCTCTCTTAGGGTCCTCATTGTTGTCTAAGTCTCTGGGATTGTGATTTGTGGGCTGGTATTTCTTTCTTTCTTTATATATATTTTTTTGCTTTATATTTCAAAACCACTTATGAGTGAGTACATGCAATAATTGTCTTTCTGGCTCTGGGTCACCTCACTCAATATGATGTTTTCTAGCTCTCTCCATTTTCCTGCAAAATTCAAGATGTCATTTTTTTGTTTCTGCTGTGCAGTACTCCATTCGATAAATGCACCACATTTTCCTTTTCCAAATTTCGGTAGAGGGGCATTTAAGTTGTTTCCAGTTTCTGGCTATGACAAACAATGCTGCTGTGAACATAGTTGAGCACATGTCCTTGTGGCACAATTATGAGCATACTTACACATAATAAAGGCAATATACAGCAAGCCAACAGCCAACATCAAACTAAATGGAGAGAAACTCCCAGCGATTCCACTGAAATCAGGAATAAGACAAGGTTGGACATTCTCTCCATATCTATTTAATATAGTTCTTGAGGTCCTAGCCAGAGCAATAAGACAACAAAAGGAGATCAAAGGGATACAAATTGGAAAAGAAGTTAAACTCCCACTATATGCTGATATGATAGTTTACATAAGCGACTGCAAAAATTCTACCAAGGAACTTCTACAATTCATAAACACTTTCAATAATGTAGCAGGATACATGATTAACTCAAAAAATTCAGTAACCCTCCTCTACACAGATAAAAGGGCTGGGAAAGAAATCAGAGAAACATCACCCTTCACATTAGCCACAAATACCATAAAATATCTAAAAGTAACTCTAACCAAATAAGAAGAAGACTTGTATTACAAGAACTTTAAATCTTTGAAGAAAGAAATTGAAGAAGACACCAGAAAGTGGAAAGATCTCTCATGGTCTTGGGTAGGTAGAATTAAAATAGTAAAAATGGCAATCTTACCAAAAGCTTTCTACAGATTCAATGCAATGCCCATCAAAATGCCAGCAAAATTCTTCACAGACCCTGAAATAAAGGTACTCAACTTTATATAGAAAAGCAAAAAACCCAGAATAGCCAAAACAATCCTGTACAATAATAAGAACTTTTGGAGGCATGACAATCCCTGACTTCAAACTCTACTACAGAACTACAGTACTGAAAACAGCCTGGTATTGGCATAAGAACAGACAGGATGATCAATGGAACTAAATCTAAGACCCAGATATTAATCCACACAACTTAGAACACCTGATTTTTGACAAAGAAGCAAAAAAATATCAAATGGAAAAAAGAAAGAATATTTAACAAATGGTGCTGGCATAACTGGATATCAACATGTAGAAAAATGAAAATAGACCCATATCTATCACCATGCACAAAACTCACGTCCAAATAGATGAAGGACCTCAACATAAAGCCAGCCACATTGAACCTTATAGACGAGAAAGTGGGAGGGTACCAACTTTCATAATTATTTTGGTTAAAATTAAAAGCTACTCTCTTTTTATATGCTTGCTGTCACAGTATCTGAACAAAAGTCTTCTGATTTTTGTTTTAATCTCTTCTTTGCTACCTGTCCTCATACATGAGTCGCAAATGAATTACTTTTCTTTTCTTTTTTTTTTTCGAGACAGGGTTTCTCTGTAGCTTTGGAGCCTGTCCTGGGACTCCCTTTGTAGACCAGGCTGGCCTCGAACTCACAGAGATCCGCCTGCCTCTGCCTCCCGAGTGCTGGGATTACAGCGTGCGCCACCACCGCCCGGCTTGAATTACTTTTCTTATGAAGTTGTTTCATTTCTATGAATGAAATGGCTGCCAATTCATAAGGAGGAATCATAATTTATCTGTTAATAGGATCATGAAGCACAAATAGGATTTGACTATAAGAGATGAGTAACTGGCCAGCTAAATTTTTATTGCTGAATAGGTTTTTAGTATCATTCAATATTCAAATGTATTTTAGCAAAGACTTTTTCAGATGAGCACAAACATGCTTATTTATGTGTGGGCATTTGTGCGTGCATGCATATGTGTTTGTGTTTGTGTACATGTTGAATGGAAAACTGAACATTTTTCAGCATTAATTTTGTATCCTCCAACTGAAAACAGATGTGAAAACATTTAGAAACACTTAGAAGAGCAGAATTGCCAGGAATAGATTAGCACCTAAGACTGGAATGTTGTTTAGCTGGAATTTCAGTGGATCTTTTTCTTTATATCCTTCCTTACTCCACCCCTACTCAATATTTCACAGATACTCTATTTCTTTCTTCAAGAATCCCAGTAACTTTGATTTTGATGACTCATTCTTTCATTTCTAGAAGATCTGCCCTTTTCTAAGAAGAGCATTTTTCTTTCTGATATTTGCAGCCATAATTAACACATGAGGTTATGTCGCGCACACTGTGCCCCCTTGTCTGCCCTCGGTGCGCTTGAACCCAGTTACCGAGCTTCGGGCAAGGGAGCTGGAGGCTAAAATACACAAACACACACAGACAGAGAGACAGAGGCACGGGTCATCCTTGAATTCCCCAAGAATGCCCCCTTTATTGTTTTCAGGGGCAGATTATATAGAGATAGCCACGCCCCAGCCAAACCCATCAGAAACCACTCTCCTGCCATCAGGAACTCCTGAAGGTCTCCTGCTCAGAGCAGCTGTTGGCACTTAAATCAGGGGATAACAAGAAATTCAGGATCTGTGGTCTCACTGCTCCCAACAAGATTACACTTTGTGGATGGAATTTTCTTTTCCTGTGCATTCAAATCAGTCTCTGAGGAGTCAGGTTCATATTGTCATAGGAAGCATATTTATAAGGGATAGCCTCATAGGCATGTCCCAGCCAATTATCTTATTTTCATCAAACCAACATTTTTAGGTTAAACAGACAAGAGAAAAAAAAAAAAAAAACCTGAGAAGGCACAGAAGCTGCTGAGTAACCTCTTGGAAACTGAAAGGTCTTCTGCATAGAAAAATTATAAACAAAAATGGATTTTAAAATTCAATGTAAATGCAAAAATACCCAGTTTTAAAATTAATACAAGAAAGCTTTGAGACTTAGGCAATGTGGATGGAAAATCTTATGCTCAGCCCATTTCCCCATATATATATTCTCTTCCAGTTTTTCTACTCATTATTACTTTTTTCCTTATATGTTTATTTTAACTCTAATTACAGGTAGTTACTGCCCAGATAATTCACAAAGCAATACTTGTTCAATTTTTTTTTATCTGTAGACAGGCTTCTTTCCCACCAATTTACTTTGGATTTATTTATTGTCCCTCTTTTACTTCTGTCTTCCTTACAGCTATAGAAACTTGGAAGGGTCATGGTTTATGTCCAATTTTTCCCTTCCATCTCCCTTTTTACAAAATTTCATTTCTTTTAACTCATTCTGCAGGACATTTATGTTTTGAAAAATGAGACAGACTGTGTTAAGCACTGTTCATTACCACTGTATTCTTCTGTTTTCCCATTGTAAGAAATCCTGAATGCCATGTTCTATTGTGAATGTGTCAACACAAAATGAAAGAGCAGTTTAAGGCCTCTGTTCATTTCCTTTCTATTATCCTACAAAGTATTTCATATTTTGAAATACTCTCCATTCATGAAAGAAAAATTAAAAGTCTGTATCATTTTCTCCTTTTAGAAAAATAAGACAGTTACTTTTCATTTAACCCTCTTTTTTATTTAAAAAAATCTTAAACGTAAAACAAGTTTTATGGTTTTATGTATTAAGGACCAAAAAAAATAATAATAAAGCAAAAAACCATGATACAATGCCTGCTATTATCTTGGGAAATTAGCTAAACAGCCTTCAAAGGCTTTCAAAGGCTTTCTTCCAAGTGTTCTGAATTCATTTCTTTGAATTCTGAATAGAAATTTGTTTGGACAAGCAGGTGTATGAATCACTGAAGAATTTTTTTTTCCATCAGAAATGATCCTTAACATCCTCAGTTCTTCTATCTCTGTCTTCCTGTGTCTTTGACTGTGAATAGCTATAGAAATTGGTTTCATGGGACCACAGGTAGTCGAGACAGAGAAAACTACCTTCATACCATTGTCAAGAGACTTAAAGAAACCGTTTATACAGGCAAAGTGTAGGCGACTGGGCAATATGTTTAGGGAATATTCACACCGAGGAGAATCTTAGCAACAATGTGGCTAGGGGTGTGGATGTACTATCTGCCCCACAGTAAATTGGAAGTTAGGTTTCAAACATGGCCACTTGAAGTACATTCTAGGCTCTTTAAGCACTAACTAAATCAGAGCAGTGCTGGGTACTCCTTTAAAAACCATCTTGGCTTTCGATGGAAACTAGACAGTGAAGAAACTCAGTATTTTATTGGAATTTTCAAGATGAGTGATAAAAAGACTTTGTAATGCAGGGAAAGTGAAAAACAGGAACACCTGGTATATTATGGACATATTCCAACAGGATAGAAAATGGATGCCTGAAAAGCCTCTTAGAAGCTCAGGTGGAGCTACATATTGTATGTTGACTCAGCAGTCAGGAAGCTCAGCTTCTGACTATGTGTGGTTGTAATTTTGTTACAGTGGAAGGTCTTCATTTCTAAGCCAAAAGATCACTTAAGGTAAAAATATCTATTTGACAAACTAGTGTAAAAGACCTTGAACTTGAGCAACTATAAAATTTAAAATGGTCACTTGTTGAGATACAGAGTGATAGCAAAAGACTATGTGTCATGTTTCCTGTGGTGCCATCCTGCAGTGTGTGTGTGTGTGTGTGTGTGTGTGTGTGTGTGCATGAGCACATGAACATGTAAGCATGTTTGTATGTGTGTACACATTTTCACTGTTATATTTTTTAATTTTACAAATAAGACGAGTTATCTAAAAAACTCAGAATAATGGTTTGGTCTGGACATACATTTTGGGGAACTATTATTTCACTGACAATTGAAACTATAGAAAGAGAATGGGATCTTGAGTTCCCCCTAATCCCAAGGGTCAGGAAAAGAGCCCAAGATAGCCAGAAGATCAGTGTTTGTTCAGAGTATGGTATAAACCCTGATTACATAAAACTCAGGAGAAGATGCACACACACACACACACACACACACACACA
>NC_022010.1:87938051-87939188 GCF_000317375.1 Microtus ochrogaster
AGTCATATTCCACACCACTGTTCCTGCCCTCTGTCCCAGTCTGTACTTCCTCAGGTCCTTTAAATGTTCTAGGCTCTTGCCCATATACTTGTCTGCCATGGATTCTTCTTTGTACAAAACACCAGTCACATCCTCACCTACTTATGGATAAGCCTTCTTTCTCATACATACATAAATATTCAAATTTTTGACATGGGCACACAACTTTATTGACAATGTTCACAACTGAGAACAATGGAATAAAGTTCCCCCCAAATAAAATTACAAAGAGTAACCCATTCCACAAGACCAAACTCATGCTTGGTATCAATAACTGGACCAAAAATGGTTTTGATTGGGTCATAGGCCCTAGAAAGAAACTTTACATTATTGTTCTGTTAAATGAACACAGTATTTAACACCCATCTAAGTTCTATTCTTTATAGCTAGACATAGATGCATTTCTCAACCTTTCTCAGAGAAACTTCTTTTTGCAGTGGACGGTGATTAATACAGAAATCCACAATTAATCAACTTGCAAAGAATAAGAGACAGTGAAATTATCTGCTTAAAATAGGACATTTCATTTTAAACCTGTGCCATCAAGTATGAGGGAACTTGTGGAAGAAATATGAGAAAGATTTGCAGACAGGAGGTAGTAGATGTATAGAGTGTAACAGAACTTTCTGGACATAAAGGCCTTTTCACATAGGGACTCAAAGAGACTGTGACTTCAGAAGACCTGCACCAGATTATGACACTCAAATTCTAGCATGGACAGAAAAGAGAATCATACAGTACCACCCTGATCTAAGGTTAAAGGTGGTTGATGACCACTGGGAGAGGGGAAAAAGAATTTCTTCTTCAGAAATACTACCATTGTTCCTCACACTCATGTGTAGGTGGTCCTGCACAAATCAATGTACATACAGACAGCACAAAGAAGACTCTCAGTCATATTTTTCTAAAATGATCATATAAAGTTGGCAGGGAAAAGAGTAGGAACTTGATGAGGAAGGAACATAAGTATAAACATGTTAAATACTCAAAAAATAAAAATATTTCATTGATGTGGGAGTGTCACATATCAATCTGTTGATTTCATTGGTTAAGCAATAAAGAAACTGCTTGGCTCTGATAGGTTAAAACATAGGTGGG
>NC_022010.1:87940523-87942335 GCF_000317375.1 Microtus ochrogaster
TGGTGGCAGGATCACAGCCAGCAACTCCTACTACAGAATGGCTGCCCAACTTGTGGACAACTATATTGACAGAAAGCCTGAGAAAGCTTGGGAAAGAATAGAGTACAGCATGGCTTCTTGGTAGCAGCAATTTCTCGGGTCTGCTCTGCTTGACAGAGGCAAGCAACTGCTCTCATCTAAGAGAGGCTTCCTGACTCAGCTTTAGCTGTAAAATCCTGCAGCTCTTTTAAAAGATCCTGCCACGAAACACTTAAATAGTGTTGATAAAAGCCAACTGAATGCTTGTTTGTTTTCAGCAGTAGCAGGAAAAAACCTGTGTTGTTTTAAAATGCTGGCTTTCTGGGCCATCCTGCCAGAGCAAACTCTGACTGTTTGAGGCAGGAGGGCCAACTACAGAGAGAGGACTTGAGTGTTGTCTGTGGACATAATGCTGCAGCTTACTTGCTGGCAGGGACATTGAAACACCATAGACTTGTGACAATAAACATGGCTACAACTGGTACATATGCCATGAGGCTGGAAAGCTAAGGAATGGGCTGAATCTAGCTGCCAAAGCCACGGCTTTAATCCTACCCATATTGCTTCATAATTTAAAGGCTCATTTGTTCAGAAAAAGAGAGATGCAGTAAAGAGAGATTCAAAAACAAAGAAAACCTCTAAATGATTTACAGTGTGTTGAAAATATATGCAGACTAAAAGTTAAAGTTCTTAAAGTAAAAATCAAAAAAAAAGGAAGAAAGAGAGTAGTTGGGAGTGGTAGGACACACCTTTAATCCCAACACTTGGAAGGCAGAGGGAGATTGACCTCTGTGACTTCAAGGTGTGGTAGCACAAGCCTTTAATCCCAATGCCTGGGAGGCAGACACAGAAGAATCTCTGAGAGTTCAAGAACAGCCTGGTCTTCAGAGTTATTCCAGGACAAGATATACAGAAAACTGGTCTCAAAAAGTAAAAATAAACAAAGTAGAGTTAAAATAAAGCTGTACAAAGATGGAAAATAAACAGAGAATTTTGATACTGTATGCTATTATGCTCTTTTTGAATTGTTTGAATGCCAAGGAAGGAACAACAGCTGCTAAAAGATATTTGTTTATAAATGCTGCTGAACTAATCCAACATAGATATTTTGAAAATACCTTGACTTCAGAATTTGGATCTAAGGATATGATGCTTTGGAAAGGAGTTTCTTCTTTTGTTTTCACAGAGGATGAGACACTATGGATTGCTTCTATTCCAATATGGTATGATGAAAGGTTGCTGTGAACACCCTCAAAAAATTACTTCGCTCAACTGCCGACTGAGATGACCCTGGCACACAGGTTATACCCTGAAATATCTGATTAACAGTGCCCCCATACAGCAGGAAGCAGTTTGGAGAGAAAAAAATGTGCCTATATTCCTACATATTGTTTATAAATGTTCTTTTACATTTAAAGGGGGATATGATATAGGAATGAATAATTTGCATTGATATGGATTTTGCTCTAGTGATTTAAATTTAAGGCCAATTTTGTTATATGTATATATGTTTCTGATCTTGATTAAGGTATTGTGATTGTGTAGTTCATTTAAAAATGTAATGTATATAGATTGTTAATAGATAATCATTAATAATAGTCAATTTTGTAGTCATGTTAGTTAGATTTTCTAGATATATAGATATATATTTCAGTTAGATCAACATTCTTCATATCTTTCAAAGACTACGGAATATGCTATTTAATGTTTTAATAACTTAGGGTTTTTCATGACAATGAGACATGTCTGCTCCTGGAAACACCAATCTACTTCAAGAAGAAGATGGGCATCGAA
>NC_022010.1:87943120-87946998 GCF_000317375.1 Microtus ochrogaster
AGTTTGTGTGTTGTTATTTCAGGGCATAAGCTAGCCAGGCGACCAGGAGCTGGGGTGGCAGGAACACAGCCCGCAGCTGCTACTACAAGTTAAAATAAATCCTGTTGGGACAAGTTCAGTTTCAGGGATCACTAATTATTTTCTCAGGCGAGAATAAGGCTTGATTGAATCTGGCAGGCCACTTGCCATAGTTCACCAGTCCTCATTGCCTCTCAATACATGCAGCACATCTGCCATACTTTCAATAACGTAATATCATTCCTATATTATCAGAAGGAAATATGAAGTGCATGCTGTATGAGAAAATAACCACTGACGTTATTTTTATAAAGATTTTTGCGACAATGTCTTGCTATGTTGCTGGGGTTGATCTGGGCCTTTCTATATAGTCTTGACCTCAAACTTCTTCTTCACCCTCCTAAATCCTAGGATTATAGGCATGAGTCACCATTCCTGGCATTTATTTTATTTTATTTTTTTTACTTTTTTTTGTACTTCATCAACCAACTCTAGTTTGCACCTAAGCAACTGAAACTGAGTGATCTGAGGAAACAGTTTTGTTGGCCCATCATGGTAGGAATCATGATTTTGGTGGACCGCAGTGAGAGTGGCTTGTATTTGGCTCATGATGACTGGGAGTACAGCTGTGTTCTAAACTTCTGGAGAAGCATGGAGAGTTGTGAGGTGTTGGTTCTGGCTGTCCAGAAAACCTCCCAGTCTTACTCACTAATGTACTCTGAAAGGAACATCCAAATGGTTTCTCAAACCATGCTTGTGACAAGAAGGCTAAAAGAACTGGAATAAACAACCACCCTTCTCCATGCAGCCTCTCCAGCTGGCTGGCAGAGGACCACACAGGAAAGCAGGACATCCCACAAAGTTCTATTTGGTTTTCCTCCTGAGGGAATATTCTAAGAAACAAAGGCCAATCCCTGTAAAACCTATCTGACTTTGAGTTAATACATCATTTTTGCCCTTATGTACTGTATGCATAAAAACAGTCCACACTTTTGCTACCAGGTTATTTGATTTTCTAAAGGGAAACTTTGGAGATTATTTACTATGTTGTTTTGGACTATTATTTTTCTCTCTTCATCTATTTTCTATGCCCACTTATCTGTACATACTGGTTGAGACCCAAAGAACTATTGCTGCCTTGATATCTCTCTTGAAAATAAAAATCAGTATGTTTAAGCTACTTATTTGAAGAAAGTTATATTAACATTGTGAAAACTTTGGGTTAAATTAGAAATTATTATGACCTTTTCTGCTCTCCTGACAGTAATTCTGACACTTAGGTTTAAATACCTATGATTCTAAAACAAAACATTAATATTTAATATTCAACAGCATTATTATCAAGTTTAGAATTGTTACCAGGCCAAGACAGCTACAGAAGTACAATCTTCAAATTATTTTGTCATTTATGAAAATACTATTCTACTATTGATTCTAACAAATGCAGTATTTCCCTCGAATCATTATTCTTTCTTGTATTTCTATTGAGTTTCAGAATAAAAATAGTGAAAATAAACATCCTTTTCTTCTCCGGTTTCTTTGTTTACAGTAACTAGTATCCTAAAGGAGATCAAGCTACTCGAGACTGTGAATGTATAATTATAGCCCTGCTAGCTGTACAAATGGTTATCTGGTGAAAATTTGTATAGACTGTCAGACAAAAAAATAGAGGCATAATCTTCCCTGATCGATCACAGTTTTCATTTTTCTTCTCTCTGAGAGGTAAATTGAAGCACTCATAATATTGAGACAATGTTTTAAAATATTAAAGAAGACAACCAGCATAGTAATTTTTTTTTTACTATGAACCAAACCAAGACAAATAAATCGTATTTCATTGTGTGGATGAATTCAAGACAAATTAACAACTGTTCATTAAATGCTTACTACTTACCAGAAAAATATCAAACCCTGGAAATATCAAGGTATATGTGACATAATACTTCATGCTAATTAATTTCTTGTTCAGAATGCCAGATAGTTATACAGACAGATAAATAGGACATACTGTTCCATGTTTTTTTCAGTTATCCAGAGAGCTAGGTGGAAGAGTTCTTTCTTTAGCAGGCTCTCAGAAGGGAGTCTCAATTACATGCAAAGATGAGATTCGACCTTCCTTTTTCTTCCAAGGGATGAAAATTGATAAGCACAGAGAAAAGCTGTTTTCAACTTGAGCAATTTAAAGCTTCTACTGATATCAGGGTCTTGAAGAGGAATATGAAGATGAAAATCAAGAAGCATCGACTAATATCCACAGCAAATATGCAAATGGATTACGAGTGGAACATGTCATTTAAATGGATCAAAATTGTTTTAATTCTAGATACTAATATGGATAATGCAACAAAAATTGCTATTTACTTTTTACATGTCTTGTTTCTAGAAATGCAGTAAAATATGGTGAATTGAAGATACAAACATTCACTGCCAAAAAAATACATTGGTTTTAACTAAGAAAGGATTAAAATAAACCTCTCTCCAAGGTATTTTGAAACACTTAACATAATGGTCCTAGGACAGCTTGATAGGATTGAAAATTTAGTAACATGTCTGGCAGGACAGAAAAAACTTACTTTGCCTTTGCTTCTTATACTACTTTGCCATTTGACACCACCACCTGGTAGAGTTGCACGGACTATCAGTGTCTGCTGTCCTTGCTTTTGCCCCAGGGATGTGTAGCTTCTATTGGCTCTTTGAAATCATTGTGTTATTGGTATCTATCTAAAAAACACAAACATCCTGAATATTTCCAGGCGATAGGTAAACGGAAGGTATTTTTTTCACTCAGTTAAATGTGACCAAAATTCCAGTTGGAATAAGGCTCAGATTACAGTCACAGAAGGTACCTGAGTGATTTTCCCAGTAGAATTTTCTGAAAAGTCAACATTTTTACCTCTGCCCGAAATTATTCTTAACCACATTATTACATGGTAGCTTACATGGATTAGTTTATACTTTTGTCAGACATTAAAATATAAAGTGTCTAAAAACATGCACTCATTTTTGCTCCCTTTGAAATCTTTCAACAGGCACCTGTTGAAATCAGAGGAATCATATACATTTTTGAAAGGTTGTGTTTTGATATTCAAGAATGGGAACAATTCTCATAAAAGTTTGGAAGTAATAAACATATAAAAGTCATTTAAGGATTGTGAGACCCCTCCTCAGTTTTCAGTGGGGCTTCCTAGGGAATCCACAAGGTAGGAGAGGCCTGACTGCACTCATGTGCAATGGCATGGACACACCTCCTCCACAAAAAGTAATAAACATGAAGAAAATGAAGCCTCTCTTTTCCAAAGATAGTGATTATTGAATGTGTTAGGGTCCTAGTTTTGTAAATAATGCTTACTAGTGAGTGAAAGTTCAATAAATGTTTTATATATTTAATCCACAATGAAATACATATAAGAAGCACACTTACTTAAACTATTTATTTTAACTGGTAGCTGAATTCCTTTACAAACATTGTGTGTGTTAAGCTTGATTAAAATTTAAAAGAAATCAAACAAGATGTGCCCTGAAATATTTTGCAAGATAGTATTCTCTGATGGGAGTTCAGACTTTCAGATCCTCTTTCTATGATGCCATCATAATTACATATCACTGCCTAAGAAAGGGCTTAGTGAGTGATTATGCCTTCAGGAATATTTGGCAGATGATGGGAGGAGGACACAAGGATATTTCAAATTTATTATGACTTACGCATGCACTAAACATGATGTTCTTGGACAAGGACTGCATTATTGTCAACTTGTCACTCCAGCTAATTCCTGATCTATCACAAGAGTCCTGTTGACAGCACACTAGGTAAAGAAATTCTACTCTGTTCAGAAGGTCAACAGTGTAATTTAAAAGTAAGT